>NW_015642820.1:1425618-1443799 GCF_001515625.1 Sinocyclocheilus rhinocerous
GCCCCTGTGCATAATAAAATAATAACCAGGAATCTAAATTAGGCCTGTGTGATGATGGCCAATGCATCTTCATACTCTCCAGCATACTGTGCTTCTAAAATTAAAGATAACATTTTTCTAGTAATTAAAATGTCAATAATTAAATATAAGCAATTAAAATAAGCTAATAATTATTACAAATATGTAAGTAAAATGCTGCATTATTAAAAAAAAATTAAATTATGTATCAGACAGGCTATTTTTTGATTCCGATTGGTCAATGGCATTCCGTTTAAATTAAGTAGCCTACTCAAAATGGTACTTATATTTGTGTCTTTACCATCTCATGTAGAAATGGTTGTATAAATGCAATAAATCATTTGTGGCCATGCTGCATTGTGGTTATTTTCAGGATTATAAACTTTACTAAGACTGTGTGTCTCAAACAGCACCCTTTGACTTTATCCACAATCTAACATGACCTCAAGTGCCTTATTGCTGAAATCATGCACAAGTGGTATAAATATAGTAACTGAGATACATAGTCTCCAAAACAGATTTGCTAAAGTGATCTGACGTCTGATAAAAAAAAGTTAAAAAACACAATATGT
Organism: Sinocyclocheilus rhinocerous; assembly: GCF_001515625.1. Classification (NCBI taxonomy): domain Eukaryota; kingdom Metazoa; phylum Chordata; class Actinopteri; order Cypriniformes; family Cyprinidae; genus Sinocyclocheilus; species Sinocyclocheilus rhinocerous. The sequence goes on from NW_015642820.1 coordinate 1,426,209, forward strand.
CCAAATTGCTGTTTTGCCAAACTATTATTGCTGTGACTCTGAATCAGAACTGTCCTTAATAGACATGAAGAAAGAATAAAGAAAACAAAGAACTGTGGTACTGAAACAAATGAACTGATATGTGATATTAGCCCTATATGAGAAGGCATCATGGGAATTCTAGTATGACTGAGTCGCTAACATGGCTAACTGCTGCCCTCTTCTGTTTGTTGTTAGGAAATATTTACAAAATCAAATCCTGTCATTTACTCATCCTGCCAAGGCAACGTATCTAATTTTCATTGAGTTTTAACCGATGTTCTTTGAGTTGTCATACTTCTAGCACAGATTAATCTTGCTCAATGAATCTGGCTCCGCCCTCATAAAAGCAGAAAGATTACATTTTCAATGAGAAAGATGACAGTCGGCGCACTTTTTGTAGATCTGTCTCATCTGATAATAATTCACATATTTACATTATAACCTGAAATCCATAACCTCAGGCAAATGGGGAAATCCGCTTTTTTTCCACCTACAACTTTGATGGCCTGAGGTTGAGTAAATTGACAGCAAATTTAAATTTTTGGCTGAACAGGCTATCCCTTAATGAATACAGCACTGGGCTAACAACAGACGTTTTTGAATTATGAATGAATAATATACAAAACACAATTAACAAACAACAAACTACACAGTCACCAAGTCTTATAATTTGTATAAAAAAAAACTTTACAGTAACTTATCTAGTAAACTTGGCAAAACTCCAGGATAATGGACCGTTTTTGTTCAAGCTACAAATAGTCGCAGCCGCTCAAAAATAAGGTGGATAGAAAATATGAGGTACATTATCATTATACAACTAATATGAAATAATATCCCTGCTGAAATAATAATAATAATCAGAAGAAGGAGAATCTGTAATGGTTTTACTGGTTATAATGGGAATTGTATTGGTTTGAATGGAAACTGTAATGGTCCCTCTGGGTCTCTACTGGCCCTCTGTTGGTGACCTGTTAAAACCATTTAAATCCTAATGAAAAATGTCCCAAAAACACATAATTTTAAAATAGTTTTAATGGTTAATAGTTGATGGTTTGTAATGTTCATAATGGTATTTGTAGTGGAAACCATTAGAATTTCTGTGATTGTTTCTATTGATTTTTTCCCCAGCAGGGATGGCCTAAATATTTAGAGTACAAGCAAAACATTTAACATGAAGCATATCATGCATTAAACATCTGATTCATTGAGAAAACCTCGTGGAATTATTTGATATAAGAGTCAAAATTGTTTTTAATAATTCATAAACACAATATAACAATATAATGGCTGACTAATATAATAATTTTAATATTTAGCTATTCCTTTATTAACATGTGACATTTTTGTATTATTATATGAAATGTTATATATATGCAATTAGAGATTGTTTTTGAATAACTATAATTATTATTATTAAATGATAATTTAGCAGTTGTTTCTAGCTTTCTTCAGGTGGTGTTGGTGGGACCCCTTCTAAAAATGTACGGAAGTGATCATCTGTGTTAAGTTCTGGGTGTTTGACTAACAGTTGGCATTTAGGGAAAAAATAGGCTGCTACCAACCCTATATTACTAAGTAAACTGATTCCTACTTGAGCAATAGACTTATCTTTATCATTTAGACTTGTGTAGATGGGAATGAACATCACCCACATTACACAGTAACTCAAGGAGGAGATGGTGATGTCTCTGGCCAGGTTGTATTGTCCAGGCGGCTTGAGAGCCATGAAGGTGGCCATGAATGACACCAGTGCCAGCATAACATTGAAACCAAGCATCAAGCCGAAGTTTAACATGGGCTCCACTGGACAACGCAAAAAGGTTTTCACGTAGGTCACCTCCAAACTGGCGACGTATTTGGTCAGAGAGGGAGCCTCTTGGGCGTACCAACCACACAGTCCTGCTTGGACCCCGCAACATCCCAGAATCACAAACAAGCTTCCCCGTCCTCGTATATTCTCCAGCTGATCAGAAGACTTTTCAGGGAATTCTGTGATGCACACAATCTGGTAAATAAAAGACGACAGTGTATATAATAATTGAATTAAAAAATGCGAACGTTTCGTTTTTATTAAAAACCTCACGCTTTCTTGTCTAAATGCAGTGGTTAAGTTTGGTTTTATTTCAGGACTCAATAGTGACAGTACCACAGCTATTTATCATAAACAAGTAAAATTGAAGCAAAGTGAAATTGTATTCATATTTCAAAAGTATCTTCTTAAATTATTTGGTTACACTTTATTTTAAGGTCTCTAGTGCAGCCTAATTATATAAGTCCTGAGTAATATTAATTAACAACATATAGCCTACTTACTGTACTGTGCTCTGCGCATGACATGCAGAAAAAATATGCATATATCATGGCCACGAATGAAGAGTTTGTTCCCACGATATGTTTATACGTGGCCACGACTTATCAGTTCGCTCCCTGGTTTCATGGATGGTAAAGGTTCTTTGTGGAACCACTGATGCCAATAAAGAACCTTTATTTTTAAGAGTGCAGATTTCCTTATTTGCTCCAGGCGATCTGACCAATCATAACGCCGAACCCACCATCTTCCCCGACAAACAAATGACACTTTGTCTTCATAATGTTTGATTGTAAAAAAAAATAGCATTTAACATGCATTGATGCTTTTTTTTAGGATCACCTGAAGGGAAATGGTAAGAATGACTGAAAGGGCCACGGTGGGAAAAAAGGCATTCAGTGGATAAATCTGGGCCACGATTTACTAATGTGTTCCCTCATTTTGATTTCACTAAAACCAGGGAACACATTAGTAAATCGTGGCCCAGATTTACCAATGAGGGAGCAAATAAGGAAATCTGCACTCTTAAAAATAAAGGTTCTTTATTGGCATCAATGGTTCCACAGACATTGGCACCTGTTACAAAGACCATTTGTCAAGATGTGCTTGCTCTTGGATGCACCAGACACAAGTTTGGACACATCTATTTATTCTCTATTATTAGTATTTGACATATTTTAACTAATTTTAAGCCATTTTAGTTCATGCAAAAAAGAAAATTCTGTCATCGTTTACTCACCTTCACATTGTTCCAAACCTGTATGAGTTTCTATCTTTTGTTGAGTACAAAAGAAGATATTGATGGTAAACAGTTGGTGGTAGTCCTTGACTTCCATAGTATAAAAAAATACTATGACTACCATCAACTACTTTGTTAAAATCTTATTTTGTGTTCAGCAGGAGGATTTCATACAGGTTTAAAATAGCATGAGGGTGAGTAAATTATGTCAGAATTAACATTTTTGGGTGAACTATCCCTTTAAAGGCTTATTAAGATCATGATAAACTGTGTCAAAACTAATGGCTGGTAGTAAAACAAGGTATTCAAATTAAAATACAAGCATTTCAAGTGCAAATAGTGTTAATATTCCATTCATACCTTGCCGTTTTTTGTGTGCCATGTTATGTTGTTTTCATTAATCGTGAGGTTCTGATAAAAGTATCCAATTACGTCGAAGAGCACAGTGGTGTCATTAAAGTTCCATTGCATAACATCATAGCCAAAACTTGGATTACCCTCTTTATCAAACTTAAAATTGACCCCTTCAAGATCTACAGAAACTTTTTGGAGACTCCGTAACAGCTGTGGAAAGGATCATATATTGTTCTATTAGTACACTCTTAACCTTCTAGGATAAAACAAGCAGATTTACAGAAATAATAGCTTGCGTGTGGTTACCTGCCATGGATAAACATTGTCAGTCTTGGGATTAAGAGCGCAGTGGGTGGCATTGCATCCAAGCAAGTCATGCAGCGCATGTGCCACACAGTAGACGGCAGTATACACGCTGAAAACTGACCGCTGCACGAGTTTTATCTCTACCATGCTCACGTTGGCTTGGCTTAGGTAGCTGCATCTTGTGCAAGGGTTGTCCAGAGGAGAGATTTCTGTATCTGGCTGCTGAGGGATTTGCGTCCCTTCCATTTTGGTGAAGAGCTCACGGATATAAGGAGTGAAGAGGTCAAGAGGTCTGGTGATGTCTGCAAACGCCAGCACTGTTCCTATTGAATTGATCCCAGGCAGGGTGGATACAAGTTCGTTTAGAGCCCATGCTGTGCTTGCCACCCAAACGCCTGTCATGTTTCGTTTGATTACCTGATCAGGTAGTGATCATAAAGCATTTAGAATCAGCAAAACCTGTAGACTTATCATGAATATAAGGCAGTGAACGAAAAAACAGAGGAACATTAATTACATATTAATATTTTCCCCTTATGATGTCAGCTATGATCCTTAAATTTTGCATTCCACTGTGCTGCTTTTCAATTGACCTATTGGTAAGCCCCTCCCCTTGAATGCTGATGAGCCAATGGCAGTTGAGTATCAGTTGCACAGGGACCAGAACTCGGACATCTTTAGGTTTCAGTACCATAGAGAAACATTGGACGATTCAAAGCTTTCATCGGTTTGATGGTGTTTCTGCTACAAAAATGGTAAAACGATGTGCCTGGGGTACTTGTGACACCGATTCCAAGTATCCGGAGAGGATGGGCAATGGAATAAATTTTATTCCATTTCCTAAACCCAACCAAAACAGAGCAAAATGTCTATGCATTCAACCCCAATCCCACTGAAGATGAAAGCGTTCATTTTCTGGTTGTCATACTCTCATTAAGTTACAATTTTCATCTCAACCAGAACGTTAATGTCATGTGCGTCAGCAAGGTATCTCTGGCTAAAACTAGCTAACAATAAAGTTAGTGAGTCCATGCTAATGTCCAAACCTAAATAGCGAACTGTTCTCACGTCAGGTACAGTGTAGGTCAAAACACATAAACGAAGGTCTACATTTCAGTATCTCTCCAAATTAAACTGGCTAAATGTAAATTAATTTAATCTTACACTGCGGTACATGAACAGTGTTGATCCTGGATGTTGTCATTGCGATCGTGACGATCGTAACATGAGGCTTCTCTCGTCTGCATTGTGATCTGTATTTTTGCATATTTATTTTAAAATCTTTTATATATCCCTCTATGGCATATTTAAAGGGATAGTTCACCCAAAAAAGAAAATTCTGTCATTAATTACTCACCCTCATGTCGTTCCAAACCTGTAAGACCTTCGTTCATCTTTGGAACACAAATTAAGATATTTTTGATGAAATCTGAGAGATTTCTGACCTGCATAGACAGCAAGGATATTACCACGATCAATGCACAGAAACGAAACAAGGGGATCGTTAAAATAATCTATTTGACATCAGTGGTTCAACTGTAATTTTGCTATTACTAGAATACTACTACTCGAACAAAAAGAAACTTTATTCAACAATTAGTCTCCTCCGTGTCACACAAGGTATGCAATGCATGTACGCGGATACGCTGTTTACGTTGTTTATGCTTTGATTTGAACGGAAACAACGTATCTGCGTACATACATTGTTTACGTATGTGATACTCTCCAAAATGGCGCTATAGGGCGACGCGGAGGAGACGAATTTTTGAATAAAGTCGTTATTTTTGTTTTCTTTGCATACAAAAATTATTCTCGTAGCTTCGTAAAATTGCGGTTGAACCACTGATGTCACATGGATTATTTTAATAAAGTCCTTGTTACGTTTCTGAGCCTTGATCGTGTTAGGATCCTTGCTGTCTATGGGAGGGGCAGAAATCTCTTGGTTTATATAAAAAATAATTAATTAACAGTAATTAATGGCAGAATTTTCATTTTTGGGTGAACTATCCCTTTAAGTCATACTTGAATTATGGTCCTTCTGTGTCTAAAATTTATTAAAAACATCTTGGGACAAGTAAGACAGCAACTCTGTTTGTTTGTCTGAGTGAGCGACAGTAACTAAGGGGGGCGGGGCTTACCGATAGGTCAATTGTTTTTCTATGTAAGCATGCGCTAACTGGACGTCTTTGAACGAAAAATAACTGTTCTTAATCATGTTTCAAAACCTTGCATTTTTTCCCATTCATAAACCAAAAATACATTCTGTTTGAATACCCTGTTGAAATGAATTGGTCATGAGCTGGTTTAAGCTGGTCCTGAGCAGGAGCTAGTTGCTTTGGATCATCTTAGGACCAGCACATGACCAGCTTAAACCAGCTCATGACCATCTTATAAGCAGCTCATGACTAACTATGGACCAGCTTAAACCAGCTCAAACCAGCTGCCATGCTTCAGAACATACCTAACCAGCATATGCTGTTTTTTTCAACAGGGCAGCTACTAAATGTATATGTAAAGTCCAACAGGACAAATCATTTGGCATAAGTGCAAACAAAATTCGTTGTGCAAAGTGTCAATTTTAATGTAAGTGCCTTTGTTCATGGTTGTAGATTAGGCAAGCAATGTGTCTTTAGTTTTTCTTGAAAGTTGTAATGGTCTCAGATTGGCTAGAGGTTGGCAGCTCAGTCCACCAAAGAGGAAAATAAACTTTGTACCTCTTTGTGAAGGGATTGAAATAACAAAGCCTTCATTAAATTGTGACCAGCAGTTGTTACTGGGTGTCATGTTATTGTATTTGGGAATCCATCAATTTGGGAACAAGGCACTTTTGCAGCGTCCAAATGAATGATCTTATTCATTAGGTCAAAAGTTTACAGTTTTGAGTCTACAGCATAATTTCATAGTATTGCAGACTAATACTGATCATAGTATGACCCATAAAGTTGCATTCAAACTGTTCACCTCTATGAAGAAGTTTCTGGCCGGATTGGAGAGAGAGAAGACCACCACCACTCCCACTTTGGCGTCCACAATGCGATTGAGAATCTCGTTCACCGCTTGCACAGGATCACTGTATACAGGAATCAAACCCTGATATGCCACACAGATGGACTCCTCATTGGCCATACTGGAGAACTGCTGCTGACCCTTCTGTCCGTATTCATCGTCACTACCTACTACTGACACCCAGTTCCAGCCAAACTGTTTCAGAAGCTGCACTATGGCCACTACCTGCCAGCGATCACTAGGGACTGTGCGCATGAAGGACGGGAAGGTCTCTTTGTCGCTGAACATGTCGCTGGTGGCACCATAGCTAATCTAAAAATGCACAATTAGACATAAATTCAAAAACAGGAGGAACATCGCAGATTAAAGGCTGGAATACACTACATGATTTTTGCCCTGATTTTCTGTCTAGAGAAGTTGAAGCTAGTTGCCGAAAGTCAGAGCCAGTCTGCAGATTTGAGTTGACAGATTTCATAGAAAATTGCGTAGTGTATGATGGTCACAGATTCTGATTTCTTTTGCTTCAAGACTTTGATTCCATCCAGTCGGAGGAGAACAAACATGTTTGATATTTTGTGCCGATTTTAGAACACATTGTTTTCATTTGTCACGTGAAACAAGGTGCGGGTTTCTGCGTCTTGCCCAGTATTTTAAGATCTGTTCAGTTTTTAAAAGTCGTGTAGTGTATTCCAGCCTTAATAGTCCTTGCACACTGAGTCCGAAATTTTCGAATGCGTTTTTTCGTATTCGTCATCCTTTCCTATCAAAATGCTTGCTACGGATGCGAAAATGCAGAAAATCGAACTTGATCTGATTTTTTTTTTATGACGGACGAAAGTTTCGGAGGCAGTGTGTAAACGTGATTGACACGATGTGAGGTCGTATTTATTTTTTAATGTGTGAAAATGTTTTAATGTGCGCAAAAACCTTAAGTGTGATATTACTAGTTAAGAGACCAATCAGTCATATTATTGCATATATTTGCTAAAAGAATTTAAGTAAAATATTAAAACAAACATTCATTTTTAAAGTATTTTGCTTAAAATTTCAACACTATATTAGGGAAAAGTGTGTTGCATCCTTTAAATCTAACACTTTCAATGTCAACTCACCAGTGGTATCAAGAAAAACCCAATCAGCTTGCCAATAACTGGGACCAACTCAGAGTTGCTTGGTCCTATGATAGCTATAACACGAGGCTTGTAGTCGGTGTAGTTACAGGTGACATCCAGTTCTTCTGTCGATTCCTTTGTGAGAAGCTGGAGGACGGGCCTCATGACAACGGCTGGTTGCATGCAGGTGTCGTAACTCTCAAATCCCAGCGTGATTCCAGGGAGGAGATTCTCTTTCGAGTTGATCTCGTCCAAAGAGAACTTCATCGCCAATGTGAGGGACAAACCATATGTGCTAATTCTGCCAAAACAGAAGGATAAAAGGATGATTTTAGGAGCAAAGCATTTTCAGATTTTGTAGACTTCCTTCAAGATTTTACCTGTTGCACTCAAGATCGTCTGGCTTCACCCGTTTGCTCAGATCACTGGTCAGTTCATTAATGGGGAAAAGTCCTCCTACCAGAATATCTCCAGGCGATTTAAAAAGATCGGCTGAGATGTTCTTGAACCACGATGGCTTCGCGCTCAATCCCGACCCTAGAATGCCACAGAGCACCAGAAGTGTCCACTCCTTAGCCATCCTGGAGGGCGAATAATCCAGGAAGCGTGAAGAAGCACATCACTATATCATGGAAATTAATAAATGAAAGTGAAATAGCTGCACTGACCTCAGTGGAAGTATTGCTTAGGCTCTTCTTGTTTTGATGTGTTGTGATTGCCTTAGTGGCGAGTGATTATGATGGTTTGACGATCAACCGACAACACGTAAATGAGAGAAACGCCCCACCCCATGCTTTTGTGATCAGCTTTCGTGTCCTTTGCATGTAAATGAAGGGTCTACATCAAGTTTCATTCCGGCTTCACATGGAAATGTTCTGGTCTCTCCTCAACGTTCAAGCACGCTGGGTAAAAACGAGTTCAGTCTGTCCTTGCTATTTTGTTAGTTGTTGGTCTTTCCCACTATTAGTGCAAAGCTGTTTTCCAGCAAAGGTCAGAGGAGTTTTTATGCACTAGGTATAAAGTTATTCTTTTGTACATAAAACATAGGAGTCAAAGAAAATGTGTATTGTTCTTAAACTGGTGTGATTTCTCAAAGAAACACTTTGTGTATCGCAGAACACAAGCACAGAAAAAAGGGTCTGATTCAAAATATTTGTCTGGAAAAACATGAGCGTTGAACAAACACATGCACAATGCATTTGAACAGAAATTGTGGGAATTTCCATAGTTTTTGTTTGTGGCTTTGATTCAAAGTGCTTCATGATGGATGCTGGCCCATGCATGAATGATAGCGAATTAAACATTGAGACGGTGTCATGGCACAAATATGCACAGCAAGAGTATTTATGTAAGTTATTATTATTATTATTTATATATTTATTATTTATTATATAACCCATTTTTTAAAAATGAATGTTTTTAAGATTTATTTCTAAACACCCTTCAGAGATGTAGAATTTATTTTGTGACCTAAGACTTATTAGGATGTTATTGAATATTCCAATATCCATTTGCAAGTTACGTGAAGCCACGTACATACTCTGCTTAATACTGTGGATGCCTAATGGATTTGCATCAGATGTATAATGTCAAAACTGTCGGTCAGATATTTGCATGAAATTTTGACTGTTGTTAAAATTAATTGCAGCCACAGCCACATGTTTACAAGAGCTTTGCATACATGTGGAGCGAGACGTAGCATTTCCCTCTTACATTTTCATTGGTCATAGTTTTTGTCTATATCCTTCTTGTTAATCTCACTCAGATTATTGTGGCTGAATGGATAAAAATCCAGACAATAAACAGATTAAACATTATTAGCACAGTGTAAATACATGAACAGGGCTGACTTCAGCTGTCAAGTGCATTATGAATGACATCAATTAAAAAAAAAAACCTTAATAGGTTTTAATTGCAGCTTGATATGATGTTTTAAAACCTTTCCCAGGTGAAAAAGACGTATTAAATGTATTAAAAATATACTTGAAATTCAAGTAGTATGTTTATAATGCATTTGTATTCCCAACATGCTTATTTGAAGTGCAATAAAAATATATTGAATTGCATTTTAATATATTTCTAAAAAGTATACTAGAAGTACTTTTGTATTAAATATATGCTTAGTTATACTTCTAAGAAATATGCTAAACAGAAAAGCACAATTTAAATATATTTATTTTTCACCTGGGTTTGGATGCATTATTACAGCTGATTTATTCTGACAACCATAATCATATCTCTTATGTCACTAACCAGCAGAGGGCAAAATTATGTTTTAATTAGTAACCAAGGTCTTCCCTAGTAAAAGAGAAAATACTTCATAGTATCTTCCTGGCGATCTTGACGTCAACCGGTAAAGACACACAATTATCTATGCCACTTTTAATCTACCTCAAAGCTTATTGCAACCTTTGATCTTTTACTTTTGCTTTCTCTCTCTTCTTTTAGTTTGCACGTATTGCTTTCTTAATTATTATTATTTTTTTAGAAAAGAGGAGAAGGTCTTTGACTGGAGCACATGATATAAAACAAGTTTCCTCTGCAGATTTTGCCTTTGATGTTCAGATGTGGATGTCACATGTCAGCATAGGGGCTGACATAAGCTACATGTTCGGACAGCCTTCCTCGAGTGCACCGGGTGTGTTTTTGTGTGTGCGTAGGTGGATCTTCCACCTTCACTCTTCCTGTATGTGTAGGTGTGGATGAGCAGGTGTGTGCGTAAGTGTGGGTTTGAGTGAGTTATGACGACGCTGCACATTTGGACTTTGTTTTATGCTCTGAGGCTGCATTAAATATGCAGGTTTAGAGTTGATTCGACAAGCTATATACTCATTGAAAGCAGGATAATATCTTGGCATCTACAGTAGCTACACCGTCTTGGACTGTGGAAATTGTTGAGTGACTTACAGCACACTTAAAATTTACACTTAAAATATCCGTTATACTGATAGCAAAAAAGGGTAACTTTAGTGACACAACAGCTTGCTATTGCAGTAAAAATCTGAAAGGTACACTTTATATACCTCTAAAAGGTGCATACACAGTATTAATTTGCATCATTTAGGAGTAGATAAAGCATGTACATCAGTTTCTTATTGTGGCAATAACCTGAATTGTACACTTTTATACTTCATAAACCACTGAAAGGTGCTTATTAGTACTAATTCACATAATTTATGAGTAGATGAAGCATGTATCACACTTATATGTAAACATAGGAAAGTAAATTTAGTTTGCCAAAACACTTTAGTTTAGTTTGCAAAAAAAAGCACCTTTAAGTGGTACAACAGCTTGTTATTGTGGCAATAATCTGAAAGGTATGCTTTTGTACATCATAGACTACTAAAAGGTGCTTATTAGTACCATTTTGCACAAGCATGTATCTGGCCTCAAACTTCTTTTCAATTGGAAATATGTAAACATAGGAAAGTACATTTTATAGCTCGTCAAAATGTTTTTGCAAAATTTGATACCTTCAGTGATACAACAGCTTGCTACAGTGGCAATAATCTGGAATTCATACTTTTGTACCTTTATATACCACTAAAGGTGCATATTAGTACTAATCTGCATCATTTATGGGTAGACAAAGCATGTGTCTGGTTTCAAACTTCTTTGTAATTGGAAAAACAGCAACTTAGGAAGATACATTTTAGCTTGTCAAAATGTTGTCACAAAAAAATTATTCCTAAAGTGGTAGACTTGTTATTGTGGCAATAATCTGAAAGATATTTGTACCTTAAATACCACTAAAAAGGTGCATATTAGTACTATTTTAAACAAATACTACTTATTTGCAAAATGTAAGGGTAGTTAAAGCATTATCTGGCCTCAGACTTCTTTTCAATAGGAAATACGTCAACACAGGAAAGTAAATTTAGTTTGTCAAACCATTTTCATGCTTGTCATGCTTTTAAGTGCTTTTCTCAACAACGCAATGGTGGTAGATAGTAACCATTTTTTCAGCCAAATTCAAGTTTTCAGCCAAAGTCTTTAATAACAAAGACAAGCACCATGTTTCCTAACACTAGATCTTTTCTGGACTTCATCATTGGCTTTTAAAAAAGTTTCCAACATTGCGAAATCATGCATTTACTGTTGTATGTACTTTGAAGGATTATGTATATTTTGTGCACAAATCATTTAGCCCACTCATAAGCACTGACCTTTCACGTACCATCCTGTACTGCACACTTGTTTCTCCACAGGGAACCACTAGGTGGCAGGACCGTGTCTGCTAAGTGCCAAACAGCATGAGTTGAGGATGCATCTTAGCATGCGTCCTGATGTGCCCTGCTTGCACAATATTCCAGAGTATCATTAACGAAGTGGTTAATGACTGCAACAGCACGCTGTTTCTGTTTGTTCCGATAAACAAACCAAAATGCACAAATAAAGGTTACTGCAAGTTTTTTTATCAGCTAAATAGGCTATATGAACCTAATCTAATTAGGAAAACAAAACAGCGATAGAGCACACGGATCTAGTAATATGCACAGAGAGGGCAAAAGAGACATGCGTGGGTGGAAGCCGATGGCCTCTGGGCCGTACAAGGGTACACAGAGTAGCCAGAGCATGTTTGGACAGCTGATATCATGCGTTGAATGTACCTGCTTTCAGGGAACAGAGATGTGACCGGTTATTAGTCTGCTTGTCCTATCAGCAGATAATTACTCTGTCAACATCATGTGTGTTTGGTTTGTTCGGTGTCTAGTTTACGCCTGAGATTTTACAGCTTGCGTAAGAATGTTCCGCTGCCACTATTGCTCAGGTCTGCAGCTTGTTGTTTTGCGTAGGATTGTATTTTCGGTGAAGAACGGAAGCGTGATGTAACTTTATCCAAAAAGCATCAGTTTGCAAATGTCAGAAAAACTGCACGGTCGCAGTATAGGGTGCGTGAGTGTTTCAGGGAGTGTTGAAAGCTAGTGCTGTGATCTCCCAGAATGCTGTTGTAGCCTGATTCCCTGGGGACTCACTGCTTTGTTCTGCTGGACTTGTTGCAGAACACTGGGCCCGTTGTCAACACTCTGGCTAGATCCACCACAGTCGCTGACAAATTATTAACTAGACTCTCGTTCTCTGCCTTGCTTGATCCTTGCTTTGCTCTTTTCCCCACTTTCTCTGAAAATTCTGCTCCCTCAACATGCTCCTTTGTCTTCTTAACATACGCCTAATAATAAGACAAAAAATTATGCTCTGCAGTATGTTTGCATGTACATAAATACTTTGGCAGATGTTTTTTTTTAGAAGAATGAGTGTCTTGTGTTTGGGAATACTGGTCGAGTGTTTTTCGAGGTTTTGTTTTACCTATGTTACTTGCCATATAAATATATATATACAGTACAACTATTTTTATTGTTTATTATTTTCAGTTTATTAATTGATCAATGAATTTGTTAATCTAGGTTTATGTTAATTTAGAAATATACTTTAGTTCATTCATTCATGATCATTTATAATTACTTATGCTCATTTCAACACCATTGCAAATTGTGAATGTTGAAAAGCTATTAATATATGTAGAAATGAACATTAATAAATTAATTACCATGCTTAATAAATGATGTATTGTTCATTGTTTGATACCTAATACATTACCTAATGTACAAAACTGCTAAAGTGTTACTACCATAGTTCCTATACTTTTACTACTCTGCACATTAAACTGGAATAGAAAAAAAAGTATTTTATATTGAGTGAAATTGCGCACAGCACCTTTAAGGAAAAGTACCAGTATGATTGCAACTGCAGCAATTGCATCACCTGCAGGGATTGAGATAAGATAGCAAATAAGTGCAAATAAGAACGCAGAGTTATTATGATTCTAGGATGAGCAAAATGCTTGTTTAAGAAGGTAAGAGTGGTAAGTTTTGTTTTGACAGTCCAAATGTTACGAGAATTGTTGTTTTTTGTTGTTACGAGCCTGTTAGAGTTTTATATGATGATGTCTGTTTTTATGCAAGTCAGTGCTTTTATCTGAAGTCAATCATTTAATTGGCCGTATGCATTCGGGTATCTGGTATCCTAACCTGTAATAAAAGAAATAGTGTGTGTTTTGTGTTATGAGTGTGTTAATGATGGTTTTAAGCCTGCCACCCGCAGTTAAACACATACGACTCATCCTCGTTTCCTGTTGTCCCCCTTTATCTACACTTGTCCGACCTGTTCTTCTGGTTCCCATGGGCTGTGTGTAACTGTATGCACTTTGTGAATGTGTGTCTGTGTATGACACACACACACACATGCATAGTCATGGGCACAAACATAAATAAACACTGCTTATGTTGTAGGAAATGTACCAGATGATTATTTTCACAAACCTGTCACATTTCAAATACAAACTCCGTAATTAAAGTCTAACTAATTAAAGCTTAATAGAATGAGGAGGTAGAGAAAACAAAACAAGCCAAATAAAAAACGAACAAATCCTCTAGCTTACATCATAAAAAGTGCAGGGTTAAGTATAAGATGTTCCAAAATAATCGGCTGACCCTTTCTACATCAGACCAAACAGAATACCTCCATCTTTAATCTCTTCAAAATCAACCACGTTTTTTTAACATATAAAGTGTTTTTGAAGAGAGAGAGATAAAGCAAGAGTGAGGACCGAAGAGGGTTCCCGCTCTGTGTTATAATTATACAGCATTTAATCGGTTCTAGAAGAGCTCAGAATTGAACACCCAATTGTCACCTACAAATATAGAAACAGCGATGTGCATTCTAACCCTGCAACAAGAATAGGTGCTGCTTACCGACACACGCTCAAACACGCACATATACGTATAATCCTCTCTGAGCTTCTCGTTTGGCACGCACACTTGAATGAATTCAGCACTGCTCATTTAATTTCGTTTTCAGATGTAATGAAGCATAAATTATGAGCTGTCGTAATGTAATTCAGCTGCTCCCTACTGTAAAATAGTAAATCATTAGGCTCCTCCACCACCATTAGAGACCTCCAGCAACCTCCATTATAGTTACAGATTACAGTCTGTGAATCCTCTACAGCTATTGTTCCGGAATTGTGATGCAGTTCTTGAAATTTAGATTTCGTGATTTTCTGTAGAAGTTTATTATGAAAGAATGGCCTTTATGTAGCAAAAGTTTGTTAAGGGCTAACTTTTCTGTAGCTAAAACAGTAGAGCAAGACACTATAGCAACAGCAAAGTCATGGGTTCGATCCTCAGGGAATGCAGAAAAAATGTGATAACACTTTAGTATAGGGACCAATTCTCACTATTAACTAGTTGCTTATATACCTATTATTAACATATTGGCTGTTTATTAGCACTTATAAAGCACATATTCTACAACCCTAATCCTACCCAATACCTAAACGTAACAACTACTTTATGTGGCGAGTATCCCGAGTCCAGATTAGCGTCGCCCTGGAAACGCCGCTGCCACACTGATCACCGAAGCACAACACCTGTGCGTGATGAGTGGCGCACCTGGAGCTCGTTCCCGCTGGCCTTAAAAGCCAGGAGAAGAGACACCAGCGGGAAGGCACCCCGGAGCTCCAGGCGACATTAATGCTTGTTTCTCCTTGTTCACAGACTCCGAAGGCACCCCGGGAGAGGGATCTGCACCACGGCACTTCACCCCACGAGCACCACGCTGAGACGGGCACCGAGCACCATTCATCAGAGCACGTGTGATCAGTGTGTGGGAAATAAATCACCCTCCGGGGCTCTTTCGATCAGTACCGAGTCTGTGTTCTCATTCACCCCGCGACACTTACTATTAATAAGCAGCAGATTAGGAGTTTGAGGCAAAATCCGTAGGTTTGTTAATGGCGAGAATTGGACCTTAAAATAAAGTGTGACCAAAACTGTATATCTTGAGTGCAATGTAAGTCGCTTTGGATAAAAGTGTCTGCCACATGCATAAATGTATAAGTATTTGACTGCTTAGTAAGAAAGACTATATTTTTGTATCAAACAGTTCTGTTCTCAACTCTCTGGTTGTTTGGTTTACATTGATGGATTTTAGTGCATTTATGCAAAGCAACTTACATTGCATTCAAAGTACACATTTACATTTGATTAGTTTTTGCTTTTTGGAATTTAACCCATGACCCTCGTGTTGCTAGCACCATGCTTTACTGTTTAAGGGTTTATTGCAATAATGAATGCAATGCTTTCCTTTCAAAAGCATAATCTGACAAAACATTTCTCGCCATTTGTTTACAATCATTCAAATTAGTTCCCAAGACTCGAGAGGCATAGGGTTAAAACAAGAAGCACAAATGACCTCTGCAGGCTAGTGTTTAACATAATTGCATAGACCTCCACAGGTAGTTATTCTTGGAAATTTGTGGCACGAAACACCCCTGTCATTTAAAGCTCAGGTAAACTGGAGCAGCCTTTGGGTAAATAGGGGTGAAAACATTCTAGGTTAATTGACAACTGTACAAACCCCTGTGTTGTAGCCACAGGCTTAAGCATGTGTGTGCATGTGTAAGTGCAATTATCAGGCTTATGTAAGAGCATAAGTGGCCCAGGAGCGGTTAGGCATGCACTCCTTTCTCTGTCCTTTTCTAGATCAGTGGTCCATGCGGGACATTAATGCATAGAATTCAATTAGAGAGTGTTGGGGATCTTTCCAGTCTAGAAGATTCTCATACTTAAAAAAAAAAAAATGCAATGTGACAAAAACAGCAACGTCACTGAGTTTAAAGTTGGAAATGCATTGCATACTAGTGGGAAAAAGTGATTTGTAACTGTGCCACTACTTTTAGTTACTCCATGAAACGTGTTTATGTTTTTCCTCCCTCTTTTCATCTCTCATTTTATCTCCTCTTTCTTAATAAATGAGATGATTGAATAATCCTACCTGTTGAGACTCATTCTCACCCCTTGTGACTCACGTATCCACTTTTCCCAGATTCCCACCTGCAGTCTGAAATGGGGTGGTTTTTATGTGGAGCTTTTTTTAGTTGCTTTTTCGCCGTAAGCTTCTTGGCGCAGGTCTGGATTTGATTTTGCCACTGTCCTGTTCATTCAAGGCAGGCTGATGTTACCTGACTGGTCGTGAGTCACAAGACCCTCTATGCCTCATATGTTCTCAGAGGTCTTCAATAGAATGAAGGGATTTTAATTCTACTCCAGGTGAGCAGTTAGTCATCTGTCAGATGTGTAGGCGCATCCTGTATTACAGAAGGGAGAATAATATTCTCATTTTAAAGGAAAAAATAATTGTAGGATTAGAGTGGGTGTGATTTTGTGCTACCGTCTGACTTTACGTGACTATGAAACTCCTGTCATCAAGATCACGCTATTAGAAATAGAACATTCATTAAAGGGGTCATATGATGCGATTAAAATTTTTCCTTTCTCTTTGGAGTGTTACAAGCTCTTGGTGCATAAAGAAGATCTGTAAAGTTGCAAAGACTAAAGTCTCAAATCCAAAGAGATATTCTTTATAAAAGTTAAGAGTCAAGACGAAGCAGAGTCCAGCCCAGGGTCGTCACATGTGGTTGCTGCAAGCCCGCAGGACGCTCCTTTGTCGAATCCGCCGTCCGCGCCGTTCTCAAGCCCGCCCGCCTCTGCTTACTCAAGTCGGCCTCCACTCACTCTAGGCCGCGGCTCACTCTAGGCCTCCGGCCATTCGCCAATCACAACGCACTGGATAGCTGGCTAATCAGAGCACACATTGCTTTTCAGACCGATGAGCTTTGCAAAAATCGACGCATTTCAGAAAGGCGGGGCATAGAGGAGAAACAATAATGTACAGTATGTGGAAA
>NW_015642820.1:1443960-1469427 GCF_001515625.1 Sinocyclocheilus rhinocerous
AACTGCTGGTTTTGTCTGGTCAGAGGAGAACTGGCCCCCCGACTGAGCCTGGTTTTTCCCAAGGTTTTTTCTCCATTCTGTCATCGATGGAGTTTTGGTTCCTTGCCGCTGTCGCCTCTGGCTTGCTTAGTTGGGGACACTTCATTTCCGGCGATATCGTTGACTTGATTGCAAATTATTGCAAAGATACTATTTAAACTGAACTGAGCTGGATGATGACATCACTGAATTCAATGATGAACTGTCTTTAACTGGAAAATTAGTGTTTACTATTGTCATTTTGCATTATTGACACACTATTTTCCTAATTAATGCTGTTCAGTTGCTTTGACACAATCTGTATTGTTAAAAGCGCTATATAAATAAAGGTGACTTGACTTGAAAGGTGACATTACACCAAATACACAAAATAATGTTCTTTTTAGCAACATCATATGACCCCTTTAAATGTGTGATTTTATTACAGGGCTAATTTCAGTGCAAAGAAATTATAATGAAGGAAGAATGTTGCAAGAACAATGCATAGTTGGTACACGTAAAGGATTAGAAAGTTGCCATCATTTACATGTCATTACATGCCAACATGTCATCCCAAAATTGTATTCCTTTCTGTCTTCTGTGGAACATAAAATAAGTTTTTGAGAAATGTCAGTGCTCTTGTTGTCCATACAATGGAAATGCAATGCAATGGTGTTTGGCTCCCAACTTTCTTCAAAATATTTTCTTTTGTAGTCTGTGAAAGAAAAAGTGTGTAGGGCTTGGAACCACATGAAGACGACTAAATGATGACGCTTTTTTTTTTTTTGGGTGGACTATCCCTTTAAATACAGGTCATTTATTGGATTATACTCAGCGAAATCCCCTATGGGATGAATTTAATACCTCAATTGTATCTCCTAGACGTTCTTCTATTACGAAAAAGACTACAGTAATCTTATCTAAAGCCTTCTCTAAAGTTTCAGATGAGGCCCTCACAAATTCTTATCAGATTTATCAAGATTTCAGTGTGAACTGAAAATTTATCATCAGATTTCTCCTTAATAAATCAGTCTGAGCTATGCTTTTATTCATCATACGTTATTTTAGAAGAAATATCTGAGAAGTTTTACTTTAGTGAAATATGAGGACTCCATTAAGTATCTTGAGCGATGAAAGAACTGAGCAACAGAACATTTTCCACTAAAAGATCCCCATCTGATTGTAGTCAGACAAAGGTAAAGAACACCCATTTCACTCTGTACTCTATAATTAAGAGCAGAACAGCAGCAGCAGAGACGTCTGCCTTTGTTTTTAATTATTTTTAGCGATGTGGTGCCAAAGGCAGCTGATAGCAATCGGGGAAAGGACAGAAAGTGACGGAAGCATGCAGTTTAGCTGATAATGACATGAAAAACGCTTCCGAATAGGACTAAAATGGGTTTTGTTGCCTGATGCTTCTCGCAATGGCAATATGTAACATTAAATACTGTCATTTGAAAAGGTGGAGGAGGTGATAAGCATCTGATTTGCCTGCAGTCATGATGCAAGATTTTGATTTGTAACTGGTCTTTTTTCTGTACGTATACTGTATGTAAAAATATGAATGGGTTGGTTTCAGATGGGGATGATATCATCAAACATTTCAAACAAGCTAGCTGGGCACGCTTCTCAAACAATAGTCCATCTCCTCCAGTATACCTCCCTTCACTTTGTAGTGCCTGATGACTCAATCAGGTCTTTTGACTCTCAAGGCGGTTTACGTCACAATGGCCATCTTACAGGAAATTCCACATGACTTGAGTGCTGATCACAATAGAACTCAATGTCACTTCGCAGACTGATGGTGCCAAAATGATACAAGTGTCATTTGCTCTACTAAGGCAAAGAATCAATGGCCGTAGCCTCAGTTTAAATGAGCTGTCGGAAAGCTAAGATATGCCAGCAGCTGTGCTTGTGTTGATGAACAGTACCAGGCAGACGTGTATTCAAGCTGGGTGGTATATACTGTGCAAAGTTAGAAATGAATCAGTTTTTGGTCAATCTTAACATTTATATTTGATTGGCTATCAGTGGGCAGGACTTTTTTGTGTTATTTACACCAAAAAATGTGAAATACTAAGCGGAATGTGAAAAATGTCACATTTATTGTCACAGGTGATTGTATGTAAGTTAACTGATTACCTTTAAATGTGACCCTGAACCACAAAACCAGTCATAAGGGTCAATTTTTTTGAAATTGAGATTAATACATCTTCTGAAATTTGAATAAATAAGCTTTCCATTGATGTATGGTTTGTTAGGCTACGACAATATTTGGCAGAGATACAACTATTTGAAAATCTGAGGGTGCAAAAAAAAAAAAAAAAAATTTTGAGAAAATCGCCTCTAAAGTTGTCCAAATGAAGTTCTTAGCAATGCATATTACTAATCAAAAATTAAGTTTTGATATATTTACAGTAGGAAATTTACACAATATCTTCATGGAACATAATCTGAAATATCCTAATGATTTTTGGCAAAAAAGAACAATCGAAAATTTTTACCTATGCTCTGTATTGTTGGCTATTGCTACAAATATACCTGTGCTACTGAAGACAGACTTTTGTGGTCCAGGGTCACAAATGCGTTTTGTTTCTGTTCATATATTCATTTTGGAGGCTTTTTTGACTCATGTGTTGCATAATTTAACCTTTTCATTTTTTAGCAATGCGGGAATAAATATTAACACACCAACCATTCTCATTTGACTTTCCAGCCAAACAACTATTTTATAATATTGATTGTTACCGTAATATAACATTACTACTTGGTCATAGCTCCCATTCGTTCCTCTGTGTGTGTGTGTGTGTTTAGGTCATAGCAGAGGTTTGCGTGTGAAGGAGTGAGCCGACTGTCAGTCTGAAACTAAAATAAGCAGGAGGATGTTACAGGTGCGTCCCTCTTCTTTCAGAACACCTGTACCTGAGTCAGTCAGAGTTAATCACACCTCTGCCGAAGCCACGCCCACCGCTCCGAGCAACCTCAAGGAGACAGGAGACAGACGCACACACATATATGCGAAAGACACACATACCCAGCGAAGAGGAAAACGAGTTATGTTTGTAAGAGACAGGAAATGTAATCTTTCAAATATGTTGTCCTGAAGAGAAAGGGTTAACGAGAAATCGCAATAAGGTCATTTAAGGTTCAGCGCGGATCTAATTCACATCCTGTTTGTGTTTGTCAGCTTCATGTGCGTCAGTATTTTTGCATGCGTTTGTGATTAAACCAATTTTTCAACTTCCAAATTAAACTGTTTGCCTGAATCACTGAGCTCGACATAACTAAACTACACTGGAGAAACCATTCTAGGAAATACTACATCTTGCAGTCAATGAATAAACAGTTTGTGTCTTTGAAATGTTGCAAAGAGACTGATTCATTGCATGCCAAGAAAGCTTGTCATCTATAAAATCTATAAATGATCCAGACTGCTATCCAATTAGCTCTGTATGTCAACTGTTGACTCACTTTGCTTTTTATTTCTTCTAGTTTTTACAACAATGTTGATACTTCACTCAAACATAACTAAAAACTCCATCAATCTCATGAGTCAAGACGGAGCAGCCTCTGATCAATAAAACGTTGCTCTTTGTCAGTTATAAAGCAGATTTAGTTTTAAACGATGATGCTAAACAGACTTGAACATGTTTCTAGGCGCATATGTTTAAAATTACGGCCCTTGGGATTTGGCCACCTTCTCTGTGTTGCCTGTTGATAATCAGTGTGGGGAAACTTACAGGAAACCGCTTGTCCTGAGATGCACTTCAGATCTCTGTTCTGTCGCACATTAGCAATAGTATACCTCCGTTTTATACGTCACTTCTCACACATCCGTGACTCATGTGGATTCCATTGGCTTTAGTGTGCAACCATTGGCTCCCCCTAATCCAGACTTGAAGGTGATTGGATGATAGAGGGGGGCTCTCAGTCTGAGGGTGGCCTTTCCCAGCAGACATTACGATGTGCAGTGTTGACGAACGCTTCCTCTGATACAATGGCAATGATATGGATTCGAAATCTCCAGGATGTCTAAGATTAAAGGGATAGTTCACCAAAAAAATTAACATTTTGTCATCATTTACTCACCCTCATGCCATTCCAAATGTGTATGACATACTTCTGTGGAACACCAAAGAAGATGTAACATAAAGAAATCACCCAAAAAACTCACTGTACGTGAAAAAGTCTAAAAAGCCACAATAATTCAGAAAATACAAAGCCTGTACACTATGCAAGTGAAAAAAGCAAATACGATATAAAAATCAGCTTTACTGAGGAACGGCAAACATTTCGGTCACAACATGACCTACTTCAGTGCCTAAATTAAATATTTGAAAAATGCAACATACAATTAAAGTCATGACATGAGGGTGAGTAAATGATGACAGTTTTCATTTTTTGGGTGACTATCACTTTAACAGAACCGCTTACGGCGTAGATATATGCAAGGTATATATAAAAAGATGCCTCGTTAGCGGCTGTTTTTATGTGCCGCTGCTATACGCAAGTCGTCGGCCATATTAGAACGGTCAAAGCCAGTTTATGAACACTCGAGAGCAAGTGGACTGTGTGTCTGCAACTGAATATCTATGAATATGAAATTCCGTTGATGTCTATATCTGCAAAAGACTTCAGCAGATGATTTTGCGAAACTAACACAATGCAACAAGATGAAGCTGAT
The DNA here is from genome assembly GCF_001515625.1 of Sinocyclocheilus rhinocerous. NCBI lineage: Eukaryota > Metazoa > Chordata > Actinopteri > Cypriniformes > Cyprinidae > Sinocyclocheilus > Sinocyclocheilus rhinocerous. The sequence continues at coordinate 1,448,663 of NW_015642820.1, forward strand.
TAACATAACATTTGAAAGTTACCACAGTTTGAAAACCTGTAATAATGAGTTAATATATCAAAACTGAAACCTACATATTCTCACCTGTGAAAGTTTGTCTGATTTCTTTTGTAATTTAAGTCTTGGCAGTTTTTACAACCAGAGGCTGTGCAATGTTGAGGCATCTTGGAAAACTCATTGATTTTTACTGTGAGTGACGACACTACGAACGTTCCAAGATGGCAGATGCGTCAACATCTACGCATACGTATCTATGGGTTAGTGGCCTAAATGAAAAGAGCTGGCTCTGTTCCAATATGTATGTATGTATGTATGTATGAATAAATAAATAAATAAATAAATAAATAAATAAATAAATAAATGAATGAATGAATGAATGAATGAATGAATAAATAAATGAATAATTTTATTCAAGGGATTTTTTTTATTTTACCCTAGACTTGATTTATTTTTATGATATATTTTTTTCATTTATTTGAATAATTTAATTTAATTTAATTTAATTTAATTTAATTTAATTTAATTTAATTTTTGCCTTGAGAGCATTTTTGATGCACCATGTCATCCGTGTTAAATATTTCAATTTAATCAGTGTATTTAAATACATTGCCAGTTTATAAAGAATGTTTAAATGATTTTGGCTAAGTCTGATTGCTTAGAAACGTATTGGCATAGTCATAGTCATGATTTTGTGTGGCCAGGACATGTAGTTGCATAGGTGTTTTTTTTTTTTTTTTTTACCATGTCATCTGTGTTTATTTCAATTTAATAAGATAATTTAAATACATTGTCAATTTGAACAATATGGACTGATGTAAGTCTGATTGCTTATAAAAGTAATGGCATACTCTCATCAACTTGATTTTAGACTCTTATACACTATAGTTTAATACGTAGAGGATTTTTGTTCGCTAACCCTAAGTATGACTAACAGTAATAGTGATGCATGTCCTAGCAAACCCCACTAATTACAGCAGCAAGAGTGTATGTTTCAGGATAGTGGTCTAATTTGCTGCTTGACTCCAGTGGAATGTGACTGCTGACTCAATGTGTCTGTCAGTATGTGTAGATTAACACATACACCCCTCCCCTTAATGGGGGTCACTTGTTGCCTTATGTCAGATTTCCCGTAACCGTTTCGAGGAAGTGGGTCTTCAACGTTTCTCAACAGTGTCCTGTTTAGTGTCACCAAACACTGAATTAGAGCATCAGTCTAAACACTGAGTCATTGCGTGGAGTAGTATGTAAGGTCTAGCACCCTCCCCATCATGTTTATCTTAAAATGAGCCTTCTTTTCTTGTCATTGTTTATTTTGTTTTCCAGAGTGGCAAAGGCTGGAAATGATGACATAAGCAGTGCCCAAGTGGCCCATTCAAAGCGAGCGAGTGAGCGAGCGAGACGTGCTATACTAATGCACCATACCCTCGTGTGTCCGTTTGCAAGAGTCCTCGTATCGGTGTACTTCCATGTGTTTGTGTCTGGATTACCTGGGCTCGCCAGGCCTCTTGTCTCTTAGCGTGCTGTCAAAACAAACAGCCGTGGACAAAAGCACCGGCAGTCGGCCTTCTCCTCCCTGGCCCGGTTTTCGCGCTACACCTTGAAAAACTCAGAACCGGCTCATCTTCTGAGTTCTGGGGAAACCCTTCATCTCTGCATCGAGCCCATTAAGGAGCTCCTCCTTGTCACATTGAAAGTCTGGATTGCACTGTTAAAAAAATATGAATGAGCCACCCCAGAATGGTTACACCTCAGTGACAAATGCAGAAGATATGACTGAAAGACACATTGATGTATTCTTTGATTTGTGGACATGTCAGAGTGACAGAATCAGGACATAAATGCTTCATCAATGCTGGCGAAATGCTCAATCCAAAACGTGATTTGATTGAACAGATTATTTTTTCATTATTACAATACCTTTGTTTCCATCCATTTAACACAATTTGGCCTTTTTACTCATGTGTTTGAGTTTTAAAAGTTTCAAATGGACTATCTTTACCAGTAATTCAAAGTGGTTGAAAAGGTGTGAGTGCAGGTTGTAAGTTAAAAATGTAAAAAGGAAGCAGTTGACCCTTCGCCAGGAGTTTGATTGAAAGGCGATCTGAACAATCATAACGCTGAATCTGCCATTTTGTCCGACAAACAAGCCAGACAGGAGAGTAGATTAACGTTGGCGTCTTTCTGCAGTTGAAACAAGATACCTTCTGATGTTCATTCATGTTTATTTCATGCTATAGCTAGTAAAGAGGAAGAGATGATCGGTTTACGTGCCGCTTGAACTGAGATGCTACAGCGATCTGTCACGACACATTAAAAAGCCAATGGTATTTATTGTTCGAATTTCTTAAAAAATGACACATTTCGAAAATTTAAAAGTTGTATAAATGTTAGTACAAAACATTCTTTTAGTAATGTTTGAGACATTCTTACAAAAAAAAAAAAATTCTCAGGAACGTCCTTACGTACTTGAATGTTTCCATAATGTTGAGAGAAAACGTTCTTACACTCTAAAAAATGCTGGGTTGTTTCAACCCAATTTTGGGTCAAATATGGACTAACCCAACTGTTGGGTTAAATTTTGGTTACATTTTTAATATTAAAAATAAACTTTAAAGTAACCTTTAAATAATGTTTTAATCACAACAAGAAATTTGAATGTTCTTGGAATAATAAAAAAAAAAAACTTCCAAATAACATTTTATTTTGGGTGAAAATGAAGTTAATAGAATGTTGTAAGAAACATTTTTGAAACCTTTAAATAACGTTATAATCACAGCAATAAACCTGGAAATGTCAGCGTTTTAGAAACATTTCAAAGCATTTAAAAAACGTTTATATAACCTAAATTTGTTTCCTGGGTATGTATGTGTGTTTGCATTGTTCTGTGTAGATCCTACCCTCTTGGATGCCACAATTGGTCGATTATGTACAATGCCTGCACACTATTGGTCAAACGACTTTTTGTTCTTTACCCAAAGTAAGTATGAAAACAATAGGGCCAAAACTTGGATATTTTAATCAATTTAGAAATTCCAGCCAGGACATGTCCAGAAAAAAAAAAGAAGTATGGTCAACCTAAGCACCATTCTACAAAAATATTTGACAGCTGAATTCTGTAATTGTCCAATCAGAATCAAGTATTCCAAACAGATGCGTAACATGCAAATACATGTATAACTATAGCACATGTATCATGTCTGCAATGCGAGTACATGCAGCAGACTTGCTTTTGCTACTCAGCAGAAATGTTGTTCACAAAAAGCTGCACTTTTAACACATTCTCATACATGCAACACACACACAGTCACACACCATGTGCAAAACTCTGCCGTACACACACACACACACACTGTCATGCCCCTAGACTCTTTGTGTTGTGTTTTCCCTCCCCAGGTGTGCTGTGTTCCCTTTAATTAGTCATTCCTTGCACCTGTGTTTTCCCAATCACCCAGTGTTTAAAAGCCCCAGTCCTTTCAGTTAGTGTTTGTCGGTCCTCAAACGTCATTCCATGTGTTCCTGTGTCTCCTACGTTCCCCGTGTGATCATTAAAGACTGTGAATTGAAGTATCTCCATGTTTCCTCGTTCCTCGCTCCTTGCCTCCCGAGAATTGTGACAGAAGGACCGACCAAAACAGTAACTTCCGTGTTTTCCCCTCCGTTTGTTTTCCGTTTTTTTCTCAGTGTTTTTCTTTCCGTTGTGTCCCCATGGATCCCTTCACTCGCCCCGAATTCCTCCTTCTCCTGCTGGAGCAGGAGGACATGACTCTCGAGGACCATACCAGACTGTTCCTGATGGTCGCTAACGTCACCAGCTATCCGGACGACGCGCTCTGCTCTTTCTATGACGCAAGCCTGAACGCCGAGTGCAGAGCGTTGTCGTCCGAAGATGGTCCTCGGGAGGAATTCGCCGCCTTCGTGGAGTGGACTCTGGCGAGAAACGGGTCGACCTGTGTTTTCCCAATCACCCAGTGTTTAAAAGCCCCAGTCCTTTCAGTTAGTGTTTGTCGATCCTCAAACGTCATTCCATGTGTTCCTGTGTCTCCTACGTTCCCCGTGTGATCATTAAAGACTGTGAATTGAAGTATCTCCGTGTTTCCTCGTTCCTCGCTCCTTGCCGCCCGAGAAGTGTGACACACACAGAGCACATCCCCGTGGAAGAATGCCAAGAGGTTTTTAGGAATGTGACCTCTTGACCCTTGAAGCCTGCCTGGAGACGTCCACACGGACAGTAGGGAGATGAAATGGGTGATAGTAAATGGCACGGTAACGGGAAACGTTCAATAATAGTTATTCAATATACTGTTACCTTCACGAGGAGTGACACAGATTCTAGTTTTAGGTTTCAGGAAGGGTACGTCTTGTTCGTCTCTCATCAGATCCTTGCAGTCGCACATTTTTTTCTTGCTGTCATAAATCCTTACTTTCCAGTTTGACCATTTCTTTTTTTTTTTTTTTTCTCTCCCTCTGTCTCTCTTGCTTTCTATCTATCAATCTCTCTTTTGGCAACATTAAAACATGCCATGACCTTGATTCTGACATATGGAGAGAAATGGCCTGGAAAAGAAGGGCTTAATCCATTCAAAGAGGAGTGGATAATAGCATAAACACACATACAAACACATTTGCAATCACAAATGCTGATACAAGCAGCCACTTAAATGCATAAACCTACAACAAACACATACAGCACCGAAGACACATGCAAACACACCCACCCAAAGAGATACACATGTACACACACACACACACACACACACACACACACGCGTTTAGAGGTTGCAACACACAAAGCTAAATATTAACTGCTCCACAAATATTACAGGAAGCACAGACTCAGATACATTAAGCTTTTTACGCTAATAAACTTGGTGATAAATTAGCCAAGAATCAGAGCGTGATAATTCACATACGGACAGATTTGCCAGCCAAAATGTATAATATCGAATGTCTTGGCTGTATGCGGTGTGCTGGAAGTTCTACAGAGACAGTATTGGCTGAGTTATGTAAAGCAACCATGATACTTGGTGTATTGCAATTGATAACTATCCTGCGAAAAACTTTTTTGCAACAACAGCCAAGGTTCAATCAAACCTCACCCACAGCGACAGGGGAAAGGACACTGACATATCCGACAGAGCTGGTTCTGCAAGTGCACAAGGACAAGCCTCTAGAATTGCCCTTAGCTTTCGAAGCTTGAGATTTACGCACCTTCTTACTGTGCTGTTGAAAACACATCTATTACAGAAGTGCAATGCATGTTTTGTTTTGTTTTTTAAAGTTAGGTTGATAAAGGCACAGCTAGTTAAAATAATGAATGTCAGGATGTCTTTCATTATTATTTAGGAATATGTATTTTAGTACTTTTGTCTTTAAGTTAGGGTTAGAGATAAATATGGAAGCATGTTTCTGCCGTTGAATAAAAAATAAAAAAGGTAATTGCGACTTTTTATTTCACAGTTCTGACTTATTTTCTCTGAATCGTGAGACATTAAAAAAAACTCGCAATTGTAATAGTTTTTTTTCTTGCACACTTTATATCTCGCAATTCTGACATTTTCTTGCAGTTCTGACTTCTTTTATCAGAATTGTGAGACATAAACGCGCAATTGCAAGTTATAAAGGCCATTTCTGAGGAAAAAATACTATTTTCTTACAATTGTCAGATTATATCTCACAATTCTGACTTTATAACTTGCAACTGCATGTTATAAATTCAGAATTGCAAGATTTAAGCTAAAAAAAAAAGATGGTCACTTTATTTTACGGTCCAGTTCTCACTATCAACTCACTATTAACTACAACTTTGCCTCTGTAAATTCTTAATTACTGCTTATTAATAGTTAGTAATGTAGATGTTAAGTTTAGGTATTGGGTTAGGGATGTAGAATATGGTCATGCAGAATATGTGCTTTATAAGCACTAATAGACAGCCAATATGCTAGTAATATGCATGCTAATAAGCAACTAGTTAATAGTGACAATTAATCCATAAACTAAAGTGTTACCAAAAAGTTTATATCTCACAATTTTTACTTTATTTCTTAGAATTGCGAGTTTATGTCACAATTCTGAATCAGAAAAAAGTCAGAAGTGTGAGTTTCTATCACACTATTGTGAGAAAAAAAGGCAGAATTGCGAGATGTAAACTTGCAATTGCCTTTTTTATTTTTTATTCAGTGGTGGAAACAAACTTCCATTATCACCAACTTAATGAAAGAACTGCAGAATACTGTAATTAGTAATTGCATGACACTATTTTCAATCCACAGCTGGCTTGACTAGAGTTCGTCACTCATTTTTAACTCCAAAAAGTTTGAAATGTTATATTAAATTGCAAGGAAAATACATTTGACCCATGGGTTCAGGATTATCTCCTGTGATTTGCGGTTGTCATTTGATTTAAAGCTGCGGGTGACGATTGTACCTGGGCCAGACAAGCTGGTGCCAATGAGCCATAAAGCATATCTTTCTGATTGAATAAAGGATGCACAATGGTTTAGCTAAGCATCATAGCTGACATATTCCCTTCTGACATGCTAGATTTACACGGTTGCTCATGTTGGCAAACATATAATTGTGGCTACTATACTTACTTATTATAGTCTGATGGATCTTATTCCACCAGCCTATAATAAAACTTCTGAGGCTGACAAGTAAAGTACTTCCTAAACGCAGAAGAAAAGCAATATTAGGATGTTTCTCCTAAGGCAAATTTTGACCAGTCCAACTGGGATATCACTTTCAAGAGTCGTTTCCTTGAAAGCAGTTGAAAATAAGCAACATCTGTACATTGCATGACTGTAGTTCCCTGACCGAGCTGGGCAAATCGGGCGGGAGGGGGTTTAGGCAAACCATCTGAGTCATACTGTTTCCTCTAATACACCGGAAAAGGGGTCAGTGAGTAACACTGGTCTCATCGAGCGGGTGAACAATGTGAAGGATGTGAGGAATCTGACAGACGCAAACCCTTCCAAGACTATTATCTTAGCTCAGCCTGGGCTATTGAGTTCAGCTTCTAATAGATGACAACATCACTATGGAAACAAGAAAAACAAACAATGCGTGGGTTTTGCGTATAGATGAAACAGTAGACCCACAATTGCCATTCACAGTCGGGTTGATCAAAATAGCAGCTTCCTTAAGAACGGACAGCACACGTCTAAACAAAACCAGTAATCTTCTTGGAAGTTTACAGGTATGGTTGTTTGGCAATGGCTGTTCCAATTCTAAAGAAACGTTTTTTTTTTGTAATGTTTACATAATGAATGTCAATACATAATTCGCTGCTGAATAAATCAATTGTTTGTACACTTGAATCTACAGGCAGACAGATGTATTCAGTGCCACAGTATGACTTTAATGCTCATGAATGTGTTTTTTCTGACCCTGCAGATTCAAAATGAGTCACAAGTGTCTCATCTGGAAAGCCATTTTTCAATTAAATCAAATGTTTGGCTTCCTTAGAAGGACACCAGTCACTTTTTTGGCTGCAGGCTAGACCAACCACAATGTTTGACAAATTCCAATTGACAAATTCCATGTGACAGCCCAACCAATTAGCAGTGGTTTTCTGGAGAACACCCCCCCCCCTTCCCATCACAATGAGCAGTTCACCATCATTCATAGAAGTGCGCCTGTTATTTGTCTATTAGCTCTGTTAAGCAGCCCACGACTGACCCTCCCTCTGGCCAGACAGTGTGTGTGTGTGTGTGCTTGCGCATTTGTGTTAACGCAGTAGTGTTGGGGAAGCAACATTTATGCATTTGGCAGACGCTTTTGTCCTTTTGTTCCTGCATTTCTAGAAATCGAACCCATGACCTTGGCATTAGCACCATGCTGTGCTGTTTGAATTAAATTAATGTTTTGAAACTACTTTGGTTTCGAAGTTAAAGTTAACATTTATTTAATCTATCCTAAATTTGCAATAAACAAAATGAACTCTGCTATTTAGTGAAATTCTTGTAAGGAAAGGCACTGAATTTGTTATAGGTTGAGAAGATGTCAAGACTTTAAAGGTTACATTTCATGAAAATCTGACTTTTTCCATATTTAAGTGCCATAATCGGGTACCCAGTGCATCTACCAACCCAAAAACATGAAAACCCAGTATTTTTTTTTTTTTGGTAAGCCTTTCTCTGCTAGCTTGTGAAAAAACGAGCCGCTCAGATTTCGCTCTCCCCTGACGTAGGAAGGTGATCTTATTATAATATTACCACCCCTTAATCTGCACGTTCCCACCCATTGTGTTTTCGCAAGCGACAATGTTATACCAGTTCTAACACCATGGCAAAAGTGTATATTAGAAGTTTAAACTAAACTAAACTCATTTGCATTTAGTAGGGCAGTAGGGCTGCCCTCAACTAAAGATTTTTTTGATCGACTAATAGTCGTTCATATGAAGGGATTAGTCGACTAATCGTACATTTATATTAATAAACCAGTATTATTCATAATAATAAGCCTTCAGCGCTCAAGCGCACGCATAAAGCTTTCCACATCGCACTGCAGAAGTAATGATTATGAAATGCTTCAGGGAAAAAAAACAGCAAGAAGGCTGCCTTAACATTATAATAATTCATTCATACACAATCTGAAAATATTTGTTTTCCATTTGAATTTGTTCATTTAAAAGTAGGCCTAGACATTTTACTTTCGTGTCTGTAAGGCAAACACACGAGTTTCGGTTATTTTATTTATTTATTTATTTTTTGACTCAAGTTCACAGAGACCTATAAAGCACACCCTGTTTGCTTTCATTATTTTACAAAGGTTTTGTTGTTATTGTGAGTGCACACAACTGAAAGTGAACCTTTTGCATATTCGAAAGTTGTATTACTCTTATCAGTATGACCAAAAATGACGGAGTATTTAAGATAAATGCAAATGATCGCACCAGCGCCTTCAAGTTAGCTGTCATCCAGTGAGCTCGCTACTATTCAGCTTCCACAGTCCGCACAAACACTTCAACAGCGCACATTTTTCTAGGTTAATGTTAAAGCGAGCAGCCATGTAATGACGCGACTACTTACATGTTTCAGATGATAAGCCACATTTGAGGTCGATGAACGAAACAAACGTTTTCATGTCCTGACCGATGTACTGAAATGACCACAGACCAGCTGTTAATGATCTGTCCATCATGGACTATGTGACTTCGCCACTTTCTGTGAATTTTTTCCCCTGCTATTAAGCGACTAATAAAGTTTTGATCGACTAAGCCTCTTCTGGTCAACTAACAGTTAGTCGACTATTAGAGGGAAACCCTAATTTAAAGAGACATACGAAAACAGCGTGTTTCTGCTTCCACTCAGAATAGACATTTTCAAAATTATAATAAAGGATCTGTGGGGTATTTTGAGCTGAAACTTCACAGACAGATTCTGGGGACACCTGAGACTTATATTACATATTGTAAAAAGGGGCATAATAGGTCTCCTTTAAACAAACTTATTCCGTTATATTTTCATGTAGGCCTATTTAAATTGTTCCTGTAATTCACTTATTCAATTAAAAAAAGATATAAGATTGTGCGCAGGGACTCAGCCTGGTTACATTTTTGGATTTGTTCATTCAGATACGTCTAAATGAAATGATTAACTGGAATGAATTATATTTTTAGATGCTGTATAATTGAGAGAAGCATTTATGAGAATGGTTTTGATTATTTCCCCAACTTATTTTGGAGTAAAGTTGCATGCCCAATATAATGTGACATTTAAAAACATTGATGTAGGGCTAGGTTGCACTGCACTGCTTTTTCATTGGGGAAAGAAATAGCTTACTGGAAAAGCTTTAAAACTGCTGTCACATTGCTGAAAAACGCTAACTGAGGTAGTGTCACTACGTGTATTTAGTTACTCCCTTATCCAGCCCATTCCAAAACAGAAGATTTTATTGTGTAAAGTGTGGAGAATGTTTTTGTCTAAAGAGGATATTTGGGTATTGACTTAATGAGCCTTATCTCATTGTGCATAACACTGGGTTTTATCAGAACTGTAGGTAGAAGGAAGCTGACATGGATGTCCTGGGAACTCTCAGCACCAGGGAGAAAAGTAAACACAACCAGGATAGTAAGGAAAAACAGATTCTGCAAAAAGGTAAACATTCATAAGACAGATGGATAGGAGGAACCTGATATCATGCAATACTAGACTTTCTGCTGCAAAGACTCTGCACACATGAGAACCCTGAAGGCGCAGTAGTTTCCAAGTAGTGACTCTAGTCTTGAATTTGAATTATGGAAGAAAAGTGAACCGCAGTTTTGATTTGGATTTGAAAAATTAAAACTGAAATTCAAATATGTTTCTATAAGATTCATTTTTAAATAGAAAAGCTAGCTTTGTCTTGACAAACTTTTAATGTTGGCTTGACAGTTTGGTTTGAAGATGCAGAATTGCAGTTCAGATTTGAATGTATGAAAGTAAAATCAAAACTGAAATTGAATGAAAAACATGAAACATGAAAACAAACAAACATGAAAGTTTGTTCATATAAATTTATTTGGTTGCACTTTATTTTGATAGTCCATTTTAGGCCTTCTACTTAGTAACTTTGGAATTACATGTCAACTAACTCTCATTATTTTGCAACTACTGTACATGTCAACTTACTAAAAAAGTTTTACCTTTGTATTCCTGGGTGGATGGGCACATTTCACAGAATACATTGCCAGTGTTTAATGTTTTTGAATTTCAACTCGTTTAATCCTTCCTCCTGTCATTCCAACCGAAATTCCAAATCAGCTTCCCGTTAGGTGTGGGTAATTCAATTCAAATTCACACTTCTACTCAATGTGTCAATTCAGAATTTTTTTATAAATCTGCTTCAAATCCATCACCACATGTACCTGGTGTAAGAATGCCATGCAAAACATTTCAGGAGGATGCAAAGCACCATCCAAACTAACTTAAAGCTTGACTATTCAGGGTGCACATACTGTCTGCTGTTTGCGTCTTTCTGAGAAGCGAACAGACTGTTATATAATCTGAATGGTGTAGATGAGACAGAATCTTCGTAACAAATGCACATTGTGCCAGATACTGTGAGTCTGCCAGCATGGAACCCAGGCCACTGGCAATAATACGGTCATTATTCAATTCCCACTCGCTCGGTTCAGTGTATGACACTCCAGTTTATCAGACAGTCCTAAAGAGAGCTACTGTACTGCTGCAAAACGGTGAAAAAGGACCTTTGCGTTAGGTTAAATGTCCATGGGATGTCTATCCAATAAAATGTACACTGCCAGTTAAAAGTTTGGGTCACATGTGATTAAATTTATGAATGTTATGATCTTAAAAAGCTTTTGATCTAAAGACTTTTGCTTAGATGCTTTAAACGGGAAGTTTACCCAAAAATGAAAATGCTGTCATTAATTACTCACCCTCATGTCGTTCCAAACTCGTAAGACCTTCAAAGAAATTGTTGAATAAAGTTGTTGTTTTTGTTTTCTTTGCGTACAAAAATATTCTCATAGCTTCATAAAATTACGGTTGTCCTTACTACCTTTAGGCCTTGAACGTGGTAGTTGTGTTGCTTTCTGTGCAGGGTCAGAAAGCTCTCAGATGTCATCATAGTATCTTAATTTGTGTTCCAAAGATGAACGAAGGTCTTAATGCATTGGAACGACATGAGGGTGAGTAATTAATGACAGAATTTTCATTTTTGGGTGAACCATCCCTTTTAAATTACATGTAATAATGAACTCTTGTTTTAAATCTTCCCAGGAAGGACCTCATAAAGCTGGTTGATGAAGACGCTCAAATGTAAGATTTCTTTAAATTTTTCCCCATTTGTGATATTTCTTAGTTTTCATTTTTCCATTATTCTAAGATGTGGAAAATAAAATATCAATAAATGAGTGTCCAGACTTTTGATAGCTATTGCATTGAGAAATGGTGAATTAAGAATACATTCAAAGTACTGCTGAACATTTAATTGCCAATGTTGAAGTTTCAACAGTATAAATGTAAAAAAAATCTTCCACTGACCAGTTGTTGACCATTTCTGAAAAACTTGTGCATATCCAACCAAGTGTGCCAATTAGAGTTCTCCCAGGCAAACATAAACAGAATTAGGTCATCTTGGGGTTTGACGGCATTCTGTCAAAATGCCCATCTGTGCAAATTACATCACGCTGTGTGAGTACCATTTGGATTATTGAAACTGACTTTGTAAAAACACAGGCGTTACAGCAAATTGAACAAACACAAAGTGCCCTTTCCTTTTATTTCCCACCTAGTGCCAACATGTCTAATGGTGTGCCTGCTCCATTCAAGTTGGCACAGCTGATTGGCCCAAAGCGCTCAGCCCACAGGACTCGTGTGGGATGCATTTCCTGTGAACCAGCCTCATTCTCATGACTCACCGTGGTCAGTGTAGGTGTCTCTTTACCCTTGGTCGCTAGAGCAACCGTGGGTTCCCTTCACACCAGACTGCCCCGGGTGAATCACCGATGTAGATGGCGCCACTTTGTCAAAAGAATAAACATGAGTCTGTAAATACTGTCAAAGACCTATAATGTACACCGAGTGATTGTTTGCCTCATAAGAATTGACTGATAGTGTCCCTGTTTTTATTTATTGCCCCCTAAAGGTTTTTGAAGCCAAGAGTGCAACAGTGACTGCCCATGGAGTAGGGGATTTCCGAAAATGATCAATAAAAAGTTGTAAGACATGAATAAGTAAAAAAAAAAGCTTGAGAAAAAAAGACCAAGGTGCAAGACAGTGTAACATTTTTTTAAGAGGCAATGAACTCTGCATCCCTTGAAGCACTGTGAATGATATAATCGAATCAGAGACAGTGTTACCATAAAACAGAGTTATTATGGAAGCTCGTTTCCGACCCGTTTCTGAGTTCTTATCTCACAATTCTGAGAAAAATGTAGGAATTGCGAGCTGTAAATTCAGAAAAAAGTCTGAATTGTGAGAAATAGAGTCAGAATACTGAGTTTATGTCTTGCATTTTTGAGAAAAAAAAAGTCAGACTTGCAAGATATAATATTTTGGTAAGACTTTACTTAAAGCCTTTATAATGTATAATGCATTATAAAGGGTTATTAAAGGGTATAATGCATTATAATTTGTCATAATGTGCATTGTAATACATATATCTTATTATATTGTAAATAATTATAATCAAGTTTAAAATGCATAGTAACATATAATTGATAAGTGTTATAATGTATTAACTGTGGTTAAAATTATTCATGAGACTGTACAATGCATACTAAGGTGCATTACAAGGCATAATTAATGCATTAAAGGGGTCATATGATGCGATTTCAAGTTTTCCTTTCTCTTTGGAGTGTTACAAGCTCTTGGTGCATAAAGAAGATCTGTAAAGTTGCAAAGACTAAAGTCTCAAATCCAAAGATATATTCTTTATAAAAGTTAAGAGTCAACCACGCCTGCCTAAAACGGCTCGTTCTAACACGCCCCCACACTGTAAACCCGAACAGTACTACTAACTTATAAAGATTAAGAACACTGCAATTAGCATAGAGGACCTACAATAATGTACAGTATTTGAAAAATAATGTGTTTTTTGAACATTAAAGCATGTCAACATATTCTGTTACACCAAATACACAAAATAATGATCTTTAAAATAGCATCATATGACCCCGTTAAAACTACTTTTGTTCATTATACATAAAGGCTTTAAGTATCTCCCAGTTCTGAGTTTACATCTTGACTTTTTTTTCCTCATATTTGCAAGAAAAACAATCCTAAAAAGTTGAAATTACCGTTTTTCAAATGTATTTTAATTTTGAGAGATCATTTAAAAGAGAGATTTGATTATGTCATTCACAAAGGTTTATAGAAGTAGACAGATTTAAGAGATCGTTTGCCACAATTTTGATTTTTTTATAGTAATAGTGAGTTGATTGATCTGTTTTCAGGATTATGGGTCATTTAGTTCTTCACTAATAATATGGCTATTGAACACTTTTTTAATGAAGTTGAAATCACACTGACTTGTTTTAAGTTTATACAGTAGGAGAATTTAATTTCTTTCTTCCACAGCCCAACTGTCACGCTCTATTAACATGCTCGGCTGTGGTCATGGTTAACTTGATTGCTCACCCGGGTGAAGCTGTGCACCGAGGCTGATGGATTGGCAAAATGTTCAAAACCTGTTCAACGTCACATGCTTGTAAGTCACTATAAAAACAATGGCGTAAGTTTGACCACCCAACACCCATGGGATCTACTTCCTCTGTATATTTCTCACCACCCTCTTATTTTCTCACGCACATTGGCCTAACATAAAGCAGAGGTCCCTGCTCTTCCCAATGACGCATTATGCTGTCACCAGTTTTCCAGGCGTTCAGGCAACTGAAGGGTGGCCGTCCTGTAACCGCTGCAGGGTGCTTCCTGTGCTGATACAGGAGCTGGCACGATAGCCCTGTATGGAGTGCTCTCCACTGGGTTGGATAGTTTAGGTAATGGCCAGTTCTCACTGACTCCCAATCTTATCTGGCCAGTGTTTGGAATGTGTCTGCTGGGCTACAGCAGAATGTGTGAAACGGAATTGGAAACCCCATGTTCTTTCCGAATGAAAAAATCACAAATGAGATCTCTTTAATATCTCAATTGTTTTTGATAGACTGTAATGAAACTCAGCAGAGGGCACATGGAGACTTTTGCTAACTTTTGTTGATAACTTTTGAAGTCTGCAATCAGAAGTCAGAAATCTCAGTATGATCTTAGCTGCAATTGTTTTTTAGTTCTGTAATCTTATGTACACTCTAAGCAATGCCATAGAATAACCTTTTTTTTTGGTTCCCTAAAGAACCTGAACAGTTCTTTTTTTCTTCTTAGTGTGAAAAACATTTTAATAATCAAAAGAACCTTTTTCCACTATAAAGAACCTTTAATCCAATGGAAAGGTTCCATGGATTTTAAAGGTTCCGTATGGAACCATTAATGCCAGTAAAGTTGGTGACTGTTGAATGTTGAAGTTCATCAAAACAATTTTTTCATCTGTACTAGAGACTACCTTTTCAAGTGGACTGTAACGCTGTTGCACACATTTTGGAAAACCACTTTTACACCAAACAAATTATATATTTTATTTATTGGATAATCCACATCTAATGCTCTCTGAGTCAATAACAACACTGTTTGCAAAAATTTAAATCTAAATGTAATTTAAATAATTTAAATCATCATGACATAATAATTGCATCATGGCCTAACAACTGCACTCATTTTCATGTTTAACAAGGACAGTGAGCAAATTTTAATTATTTACTTGCTGTTTGTACAAGTGGTGTTGCAAAATGGAAATGGATTTTAAAAAACATGAGCGCATATGTAAATATTTTGTTCACAGAAATGCATTTTTCACCACTTTTAAGTAGCTTCACTGATCTGTGCACAGCATAAAATATGTCTAATCATGATGAATTTCCAATAACATTTGTTTTGAGACTTACTGGATGTGTACGTGTATCTTTGTTTTACTAGAACTCTGTCCTTGAATTTACCCCAGCATATTTCCACACTGGGAAAATTGACTTTGAAATGGTTTTCACTCACAAATTGCTAAATTTCACAAATAATTACAAATAAATGGCAAGTAACACACTGAATTAAAATTGAAAATATGAAAGACTGAAATAGTATTTTCTTTTAAAATGTACTCCAGTGAACTACTTTTTGATTCAATATTTATTTAATTATTTATTTACAGTTCAGGATGCGCATGTCCTCGAATACCTTTGAGCAAGCTGTGAATAGCACAACTAGCACAGTTTGTTCCTGCAAGGGAGTTTAAATGGGAAGTTTCAACTCGTTAAACTGCACTGTTTTAAACAGCGATGGAAAGAGAATAGGAATAAAACAGAGGAAGCCAAGAGGGTTTGTTAGACCGAGGACAGTTTAATTATTACTCCTGCATACGTCTACTTTTAGAATCGCATGTTCTCCTCCCTCACAATGTCTAGACACTCTCCCTGAAATCATCTCCTTTTAGACTTTCATACATGGCTTCCCACACATGTTGTTCTTGGCCATATAGTCACTCTTTTTGTGAACCATAGAATAAAATATAATGAAAACAGAAACACGCAGTCAGGCTGCTTGTTCCAAAGTTTATTGAGGAGAAATATTAGTGCCCTCACAACAGCAGGTTTTGTTTAAGAATTGTCATTGCAAAACTCATGGGACAAGTCAAATAATCAGTGTTGTTTAAACAGTGTTTAGTTATGCTGTTCTGCAGGTGTTGGATAAATAATAGTGCTTAGATCTCAATTTTGTCATTTTGATTTAAGACCCGCTTTGTTTCATTTACAGTTTTACATTCAATACGTTTAATTAAGATACGTTTAGGAGCTTAATGTGTGCTGTTGAAAGACGTCTCTGGGGCGTGGGAAACTCTGGCTGTGTGTCTCACAAAGGCAGAAATGTAAACAGTGTCGGCCACTTCCTCTGTCTATTCGGCCCTCCTGCTTGTGTCTGATAAATAGGACTGCTCTTGTTCTTGTTAAGTGAGGTACAACACAGATGTTTTTAGCATGATTTGCAGTCTTTGCTATAAACAAAGCGTCATTTTGTATATGTATGACACCAGAGACCCGAAGCCACATTAACAGTGGTTTTGATGAGGTGAAACTGAAAAGTGTCATTAAAGGTCTTTGTGAGTGCGTGTGGGGAACACGCCTGTGGTCTATTCTGGTGACTACTGATGGGCGATATACTGGTAGACACGATTAACCGGTAGAAATTTGTCAACCGGTAGAGATTTTGGACTATCATCTCATATGATGTTGCTGTGCTACGTGGTCATGAAAACTTATTGTTTGCATGATCATTTTGCTGTATGTGCACGCTGTCTGTGAGACTGATTCTGAAAGCTATCAGAGAGGCACGCGCATATGAAAACGGTGCTCATAGAGCGCAGGAGTATTTTTGTCGCTTTATAGGCTTTGAATTGCTAAATACACAGACTTTTATATGTCAAAATGACCGTCTTTGCAGGTATCCTCGTAAGTAGGTCTTAACTGAAAGCAAACGGCAAAAAAGAAAACACAAGTGTAACAGTATATTGGATCCGGGCAGCTCTTAAAGTGACAGCAGTCTAATATTCCTGCTGTCTGTCATTCATGTTAATCAAACAACAAGAGAGAAAATCTCTCACTGCTCTGGACTAAATCACTTTTGTAACTTTTATTAGATAAAATATTTATTTAATTTACGCAGTGAAGAATATGCAGTTTTTTCTAAACATTTGATTACTTTATACAATGTAGCATTTCTTATTTATTTGTTCTACTATAGATTTTTTTGTCCTATTGCTTATAAATAGTTTCTTATTCTTATTTAATTGCTGTTTTTTTGTGATATTGACATTGGTGACAAGAATTATGAAATTTATTTGCTTTTCTAAAATTTTGATATCATAAAGAGCTTATTTAAAGTAAAAATAACTATATTGTGATATAACATTCTGGTCATATCGCCCACCCCTGGGGAGTATGAGAATATGGTAACACACAAAAATTAGAAAAAAAAATTGAAGTCAGGATGCATCAAGTTGATCAAAGTGACAGTCGAGATATTTATAATGTTACAAAAGATTTTCATTTCACTTGTTCATCAAACATCAATCATGGTATGAACAAAAATATATTAAATAATGTATGTGAAATATTTTTAACACTGATAACAAGAAATGTTTCTTGAACAGCAAATCAGCATATTAAAACAATTTCTGAATGATCATGTGACACTGAAGACTAGAGTAATGAGGCTGAAATTTAGCTTTGGATCACAATTTTAATATATTTTTTAATAAGCCAGTGAATTAAATATTTTACAAATTAAAGGTACATCACTTTTGATTCTTTTCTTTTGTTTGCAACTTGTCAGCCACAAAACGAAAGACCTGATTATTCATATAATCTGAAGTCTATAGGATTAACCTTCTCACATTATTTATCACTTATATTAGTGGTATAAATGATATAGCAGAATCTCTTCCGATTTCTACCCACAAACAGGTACATACATCATGCTGCTCAGCTTTTTTTAATCTTAAAATGAAGTGTAGCTACGATCTAGTATATTTAAGATCACCAGCCTCCTCGCACACCTTCCTTCAGTGTCAAACAGATGCTTGACGTCCAGGAAGGGTGAGCTCGGCTGTGACCCTGTGGGGGAGTGCTGGCGCTCACCTCCGCTCCTCTGTTATTTGGTCAGTGTTTATGCTGGAATGTTAGTGTCAAGGAGCCACACATGGCACTTTTAACTCATGCACTGGGACTTTGCCACATGGGCTCCCACAACCCACAATCCACCCACTCCGAGTGTCAAAGACATTTATGTGTTTAGACGTGCATGCACTCGCACATTTACACACATACGTAATTATAATGGCAAGAACACATATGTCTCTCCATGGCCGGCGAATATCCTCAGATATCCAGATGTTCGTAGTACGCTGTGCTGCATTAGTGCATCAGACATTGCCTTTGTAGGAGAGTTAATTAGCATGCAGTGTTTGTCTTTGAGTTCAGACAGCCTTAGTTTGCAGCAAATAGAGGTTGTTTTTTTTTCCAGAGGCTGCTCCGTTTGAGCTTTAAAGAATAACATCAGAGCAGATGCAAGAGTTCAATCGTAAATATAACCAGCCACAGAAAAGCATATAGTGATATTTAACTTAAAATGAAATATGCCTTGGATGGATAAGTCATTGTATAGCTTAAGGGCAAATTAATAACTTTAAGGTACTCTGAGGATAGTATGTGTGGGTTTGGGGAGAATTGTCTCTGCAAGTAAGATAAATAGTCGGCCTTCTGGGATGTCTTTAAAGGAAAAATGAAAATCCAGTTATTTATCCTCATGTCATTTCAAATCCATATGCATTTTTGTGTTTTGTGGAACACAAAAGAACATGTTTTAATTAATGTCTCAAAAGTTTTTTGTTGTTGTTGTTGTTGTTCAATAAAAGTCAGTGGTGGCCAGTGTTGTTTGGGCAACACCTCAAGGTTAAAATAAATCTATTTGTTAACATTAACTACATTAGTTAAAGGGATAGTTCACCTATAATGAAAATTCTGTCATCATTTACTCACCCTTATCAAGTTGCTGGTCTCCATTGACTTCCATAGTATGGAAAAAAAAAACATACTGTGGATGTCAATGGGAACCTTTCTTCACATTACCTTCTTTTGTGTTCAGCAGAAGAAAGATACTCATACAGGTTTGGAACAACATGAGGGTGAGTAAATGATGACAGAATTTTCGGGTGAACTTTAACATGAGCTAACATGCAAAAGTTTTCTTATTGTTCATTAATGTTAGCTAATGCATTAAACAATGTTAAGTAATGAGACCTTATTGTAAACTGTCATCATTGTTTGGATGTCAGTACTTTTGTGTCCCACAGAAGATAGGAAGTGTGAATAAATTATTATTTTTGGTTAAACTATCCCTATAATAAAATTATAATTAACTTTATATAAAAACACTAGATGTCTATGATATGCTCTAATTAGATAAATAATGGTGTTTGGTGAGGAATGTGAGTTAGAGGTCAGTATGTTTGCTCCATGTGGAGTGTGTACATGGGCTAATGCCATCATCCCATGAAATCGCTGCTGCATGCTCCTCCTTCACTCTGCCAAAAACTGGAAAGTGTGAGATCAGAGCGGCCACCTCCTGATTTAGCTCTTTAAATGAACAGAAATTTAGCTTGAGGCTCCCTAAGAGCTTCATTTTTTCCACTTTTCTCTTTATATAAATTAAAACAGGTTTACTACACTACTTTTCAAAAGTTTGGGGTCAGTAGATTTTTTTAAATGTTTTTGAAAGAATTCTCTTTTGCTCACCAAGGCTGCATTTATTTAAAAAAAAAAAAAAACATTAAAAACAGTTATAACTGTGAAATATTATTATAATGTAATATAAATGTTTCCAATTTGAATATATTGTAAAATGTCATTTATTTCTGTAATGCAAAGCTGAATTTTCAGCATAATTTCTCCAGTCTTAAGTGTCACATGATCCTTCAGAAATCACTCTAATTAATATGCTTATCAAGAAACATTTCTTATTATTAATGTTGAAAACAGTTATTCTGCCTAATATTTTTGTGTTTTTTAAAGAATTCTCTTCTGCTCACCAAGCCTGCATTTATTTGATCCAAAATATAGCAAAAACAGTAATGTTGTGAAACATTTTTACTATTTAAAAATTTAAATTTTTACTATCTAAAAATTCAGCATTGAATTTGCAGGAATAAATTACATTTTAATATATATTCATATAGAAAACAGTTATTTTAAATAGTAAAAGTATTTCAAATTTGTACTGTTTTTGCTATACTTTGGGTCAAATAAATGCAGGCTTGGTGAGCAGAAGATACTTCTTTAAAAACCATAAAAAATCTTACTGTTCAAAAACTTTTGACTGGTAATGTATATATTTAAATTATATATATTAAAATCAATATATTACTGCCCTGTTTTTGTGTTTCTAATTAGTGGTGTTTGTTAAGGCATGCATGACTATTACTATTGCTCATGCTTACCTAACATACCCCTAATCATATGTTTTTAAACCACATATAACCTGTTCTGCACAATGTGCGCTTCAGAGGTGAATGATTCATCATGTTATGTGTCTCAGGGAAGTGTACTTTTTCTTTTCTAATCCATCAGACAAGAAACTTACATTGAAAGACGGACTCAATCTTAATTCCTTAAATATAATATATATATATATATATATATATATATATATATATATATAAAATAAAGT
>NW_015642820.1:1469464-1485061 GCF_001515625.1 Sinocyclocheilus rhinocerous
TATATATATATATATATATATATATATATATATAAAATCAAGTCCTTATCATTTTTGGCAAATACAAAAAATGTGTTGTAAAGAGTTCATGTGTGTGTGTGTATTAGATGACCTTCAAACACCTAAAGCCCAGTGTGCGAGCGCCATTCCCAACCTGTACATCTTGCTACGGACTACTGGGCCCTTTGGGGGTTAAAACCTTCCTGTGTTACAGAAGGCCAGAAAGCACGCATAAAAGAGCCTTTAGGGGTAATTTATTAGTCCTGTAAGAGCCTCACGCTCAGTAAAACATCCTTCCTCGGTGACAGCACACCTTTATGACACCATTATCTCTGCTTAGCAGCAAAACACACATTATTGCAACCAGTGTTGCTTAGCTAGTGCATTAAACAATTAAAGTCAGATGACTGACTAATCATACTTTGTTTGACAAGACTACGAGATCACAACAGTTTTCGATGCAGGCTTTTTGTAGTTTTTGTATGCACTGCTCTTTCATTCATAAGAGTCTGTATGCATAGCTGCGTTGCAGGTTTGGTTTTAAAACACGTCTCATTAAGGTCAGTGTTACGTAACACCAGAATATGACCGATTTAAGCTATAGTTTTTCCCTCTAACCCAGAATGCAGTTGCTGCATGATAGCTTTTTTAGTGAGTTGCTAAGGTAGTAACTGCATTGCTTCAGTTTCTCTTTTGAATCACAAAAAAGAATGTGGAGAATTGCATTGTGTTTGTGCAAGGCCATTGTCTCGTGTCATTTACCTCTGAATGCCAACAGACGTTAGCATGCTTTGCTTTCTCAGAAGTACTGAAACGTGCATTGCGGGTCAGTTTTCCAAAGACTTTCTTTTTTAATCTTTGCATTTTATTGCAGCCAAGCTTAAACATAACTACTTTTGAAGGTGGGCGTGACGATTCTAGCATACTTTAAGCAAGGTGCCTATTGAAATAAACACAAAGGCTATTGTGGCTGCTTTTTTTAATGGAAAAGGTTCACACTAAGAAAAAAATCACTGAAATGTTCTTTGGGGTACCAAAAATAGTTCTTCTGTGGCATTTGCTGTGAAAAGTTGGATATATAGTATATTCACTCTTCACAAAAGGTTTTTTTTTTTCACAGCAATGGCATAGAATAACCAGTTTAGGTTCCCCAAAGACCCTTCCAGTGAACAGTTCTTAAAATAAAAAATGTTTACTTCTAAAGAACTTTTATCCACTATGAAGAACATTTTGTGCAATGAAAAGGTTCCATAGATGTCAAAGGTTCTTCGTGGAACCATACATGCCAATAAAGAACCTTTATTTTTAAGAGTGTAGTTCAGTATAGTGACTTTTAGTTCAACTTGTCCCCATGATAAAGCTTTGTTCGAGACTATGCATACAAACTCGACTATATACATATCATTTATCCCAGCTCAGATGCGTTCACATGGACACTTTGTGTTAGAAGATGGAAAAAGTGATGCCGGTGAGCCCCAGGGGCCGGTACGGGACCTCATTAAGTTGTTCTGTGCTCAAGTGTGGGTGGCTGTGTTGTCAGGAATTAATGTATGTTGCTGGCTATGTTTTTTTAAGAGATAGGTAGTAACCTCTTGGGTTTTATGCCTATTACACTCTTTAAAGTAAAACTTCCCAAAGGGGGGTTTGCACTGATGCCATGGTTTCCCAAATAACCTTTTAAATGAACAGTTCCTAACATAATCAGAACATTTTAATAGTCTAAAGAACCTTTTTCCACTATAAAGAACTTGTGAATGGAACGAGTCCATGGATTTGAAAGATTCTTCAACCATTGAAGCCACTAATGAAACTCTATATTAACTAGTGTAGGAACAATTACCACTTCCATGCTATCCATTTCTCATGAATCAGCAATTGGGTTAGGTGAATGTCATTTTAACCCTATTCACAATGATGCCATATTAATATGTTTCGCTTTTGTGAAAGCTGATTGCATCACCGAGTCACACCTGAATTGTGTGTATTGGGCGAATTCCTTATAAGGCTACATTTCAGGGTGACACAACTCCAAAAGCTGTCAACAGTACAATGCTGTTATGATGAACACCCAGTGAATCACAGCCATACTGTAGGTGCCCTTATCGTGAAAACTTTCATAGGGGTTTGTACACAACAGACCCTGGTCGTTTCCCTCTGGGCAGCACATCTGAAATCTTTATTAGCAGCATGTATGGGTCTTTATGTTTCTCCAGAGTGTCCCTGAGGCCCTCTGGAACAGGAAACCAGGGGAGCGGGAGAGACTCCCTCATCCGTCAGCTCTCACGTTACTCAAACTGATTGCTACATTAATGAAGCAGTGACCCTGACTTTTGAAGATGACTTCAGGAAACACAGCAAAAACCTGGAATCTGCATCGCCCCCATGCCAGGATGCAGAACGTTAAACATTTTAACACAAAGCTGTGGTTTACAGATAAATGTTACACACACACACACACACTCATGTTTGTTTCTGTGAATTGTGGGGACAATCCATAGACTTCTATTACTTTTATACTGACCAAATGATATTTTCTATCCCCTAACCCTAAACCTACCCCTTACAGAAAACCTGTTTGCATTGTTACACTTTCAGATAAACATCATTTACTATTTTTAATCGTTTTTTTCCGTCGTGGGGACCTCAGGCCGGTCCCCACAATGTCAAAAATTTCAGGTTTTGCTATCCTTGTGGGGACATTTGGTCCTCTCAATGTAGCATAAAGAAGTACACACACACACACACACACACACACACACATATTTATTCCCAAAGTATACATATGGTGTAAATTTATATAACTTTTGTTAACTCATCCACAGTCTAGCCTCAATGAATGCATGTGAAATATATTTAGATCTGAATTAAATGAAGAAACATGATATAACACTATGATTTAAGCACTGAATCCACAAATCATTGCATTGTCAGATTTAATTTTCATTTTAGCAAGCACCACTAAGTAGAAGCTTAGTATTCTTTATTTGTTTTTTTTGGCTGTAAAACAGGAGTAAATGAGGTTTACATATAGGGACCTTCCTGATCAGACCGCAGGGTCTGGATTTTACAGTCTTCCTCACTATGACTCTGTCTGATGTGGAGACTCCGTCAGCCAAGAGGCATTTCCATCCCGCAACCCGTCTGACAGAGATAGAAGAAGTGATGAGAGGAAACGTGGGAGGTGAGCCACATGAAAGACAGATGATCCTGCCCGTGTGTCATTATCATAAAGAACGACTTTAGGTGTCTGATATTGTCAAAAGAAAATTCCCAGGCAAGTTTTGCGCAGACAAGCACCACTAAAAAGTTCTTCAACAAACTATTTGTAAGTTGCACTGAACAAAGCAGATATGATGCACACTATATCAAAGTGACAGAGCAAGAGCAAAGACTGAAAAAGAGTAAGATAAATGAGACAGCTCACACTTTTAAGTCCGTCCTTATGTCATAACACATGATGCAGCTGCCAGCAAGTCAGAAAGCAGTATTTTCTGAACCGACCAAACACACCCTCGCATGAACAATCACAGCTACGCACCTTTACTATTGATTCTTGACCTTCAATTGAACGAGTGCAGCACACGTCTTAAATAAAACACAAACAGAAGGAATTAAACAAAACCTTGATGCTTCATCACCGATATATCAATGTGTCTTAAAGATAATTTCCAGGAAACAACCCTATTAACTGCATGTGAGAAAATGATTAATATTTGCCGTGGGTGGAAGAAAAGGTTGAGTAAGGATTCTGTAATCATTGCCGGTGTTGTAATATGGAAATGTAGAGGCACTTAAATGTGTGTGTGTGTGCAGAAGCATGTCTGCCTTCCAGACAGTCTAACATCTCTACGATATTGACTAAACAAATTTGAATCAGACCGGCTGGCGCTATTGTCATCATCATCATCGTAACCAAACATTTGTTATAGTTTGTCTGTGTAAACCAGGCCACATGTTAGAGGCAGAACTTGTCCAACATGTAAAGTTTATGCATTAATTTACGCATAATCAATCAGGTATGCTCTGACTCAAATAAAACAAAGTTTTTCAGCTTCTTGTTTGGTTCCAACTTATGCTGCAATAGTCAGTGTTAAGGAAAAGGCAGCATTTTTTTTTTCATTTTCAGAAGAAAATGATTTTGAAACTAGGTGTATACCTGTGCAAAACTCATTGCCATCATGCTTGGTTGTTGTTCCTGGTTGCTAAGGTGTTCTGAGTGATATTTACTATGTTACCATGAGGTTGCTACACTAAAAAAAAAATTCCGTAAAATTTACGTAAAAAAACCGGCAGCTGTGGTTGCCGGAATTTTACTGTAAAAAAATACGGTGGCAACATTTTAGGTTTTACGGTTTTAACTTAAATTTACAGTTAAATACCGTAATTTCATTAACTGATATAATGTTAATATACCAACCTATTGAAGTACTGAAATCTGTTTTGTACCTTTGTAATACACTGATAACCACCAAATGCAGGTGGTGATGAGAAAGTCACATGATGAACAAAAGTTCATCACAAGCAGCTTTTAAATAATAACATCTATAGAAGTCATGGTAACACACGTGAAACTGAAATAATGCAATAAACATTCATTTAACAACATTAGGTGTAACACACAACCCTAATATACAAAACGGATAAGAAAAAACTAAGAAGAAACATAGTTATTTCAACAAAAAACATCAAATTTGAAATGTAACGCAGGGAATTCTGGGAATGCCAATTTACGGTTATTCACTGTAAATTATACAGTATTTTTCACTTCCAAAAACGGTATACTACCGTAAAATTACATGTAATGTCCAATACAGTTTTTCACCGTATATAGTACGGGAATTTACCGTTAACCATTTAACAGGTTTTTACTGTAGCATTTATACAGTCTTTTACCGTTAAATTCACTGTCATTTTTGACAGTGTAGGTAGTGTTTTGTAAGTAAACAACCAAAAGAACTCTCTCCTTCAGTTTAATTATGGGATTTTTTATCTGTTTCATCATCCACCAGATTAAAATTGTAAGTCTTATCTCTCCTCATCAAGTCCACGTGATCATTCACGTGTACAGAATAAACTTAATAATAAACAAGTCTGTAGCGCAAAAGTTAAGGGTCATTGACCTGGACTTTTTAAAATATGTGTATTAAACTCTAAAACAGCTTGCATGTTTTTCATCCGTCTCACATGAAGATCTAAATTCATTGGATTCTCTTCTTATCTCCAGGTTGAACTTTGTTCCTGTCTTTGGGAATGTGCAAAGTGAGATTACATCAACAGGTGCAGGTCCTTAACCTGGTAACTTTGTGAATGATGATTCACCCTTTTCCCTTATAACCGGCACACCCTTTCCCTGTGGAACTCCATGACACTATGCCAGCATGTCACACTTTTGGTTATAGAGTAAGCCCATCTACATCTAGATTTAATCAACAGGTGTGAATTCTTCTGTACATATGGAGATGGTTTGAAGAGGTGTTGTGGGTTGCAAGAGAATTTCAAGAGAATTGGATTCTTATTTAAAGGGACAGTTCACCCAAAAATTAAAAAATTGATGATAATTTACTCACCTTTAGTCCATTAGAGATGCAGGCGACTTTTTTTCTTGAGTAGAACAGTAAAAATTATTTTTAGCTGAAACCGTGGTCCTTGGTGATTTATAAAATTCAAGTCAGCAGCTGCCCGTTTCTGAGAATAAAAAAGCATATCAAGGAACACAAAATTAATACCCGTGGCTCCTGACGATATATTGAGATCTTATGAAGCAAAACGATCGGTCTGTGCAAGAAACTGAACATAACATTACCTGTAATCAGGCAAACAGGGAAATCTGATTCTTTCCCGAACTGGTAGTTTTGGATAGTTTGTTTCTTTGAACTGGTTCAGTTCACTAGTTTGTTTACATAATATGACATATTGTCATGTCGTACATGCTACGACATGACATATGTGCAATTATATCATTAAAGTACAGAGTGATCGTTTCGCTTCATAAGACCTCAATATATCATCAGGAGCCACGGGTATTAATTTTGTGTTCTTTGATATGCTTTATTATTTACATATGGCCTTTAATGAATCACCAAGTACCATGGTTTTAGCTAAAAATCTTCTATACTGTTCTACTAAAGAAAAAAGTCATCTACATCTTGGATGGGCTGAGGGTGATTAAATTAAGTCAAGTCACCTTTATTTATATAGCGCTTTTAACAATACAGATTGTGTCAAAGCAACTGAACAGCATTAATTAGGAAAATAGTGTGTCAATAATGCAAAATGACAATAGTAAACACTAATTTTCCAGTTAAAGACAGTTCATCATTGAATTCAGTGACTTAACAGCGAATTTTTATTTTTAGGGAGAACTGTTCCTTTAAGTATCTTAGAAATTATCGGAAAATACTGGATTCTCAAATTAAGTTTCTTCTAGAATTAATTGGTAGGAATATAAATAGACACAAATACATGTCAATAAGAGGGCAGAGCTATGAAATGAATGTAGATAACATCTCAGATTGTTTCATGAGAAACCTACATATTGAGATTTCTGAGTTTGATTTTAGACTTGACGAATATGAGAATGGTTTCAGACACTGATCTCTTTTGAAATTATACACGAGACACTTGAGATTACTGGGGTCTTTTTCTCAGAAGAAAAATGTGAGAAATCTGCTCTCCATTTCAACTCATTGCTGTGAAGAAGAATTGCTGTCAAGTTTCTTTTTCTGTAAAGCACTACAGGTAAAAAGGGTAAAAATGTAGCTAATAGATATCACCATACTTCCCCCAGTTGATTGATTACATTAAGAACTACAAACATTTACTCTATTGCAAGTTTTCTGAATTTACAAAAAATAAATCTGAACATTGGTTGAAGAAAGGTTCAAAATTCTTGTTTCATTTTGTTGATATATTACAGTTAAAAGATTTTACAAAGAAGATTTTGGATTTCTTATTTTTATCACACCGTAAATCAAAGCCAGCCAGAAATAATAATAATAATAATAATAACAACAATAATAATGCACTCACCATGTTTTTATAAATAAAATGTTGTATAAAATCAGGCAAATGATATATGAACAGACCACTCTCTAAAAACCTTCAGAATACTGACAAGAATAAAAAAACTCATTCTGGGAAATTGGCCTTTAAACATATGTATTGAAATCTACAGATGCAAATAGATAAAGTACGATAAAATAAACACCAAAAGTGTATTTAAAATGTTTTCTTTCCACTCGTCTGAAAAAAGTTATGAAAAGCCAAATAACCAATAAACTGACCAGTGCATACAGTAAATGAGTGCAAACAGAAGTTTCTAGCTTGAAACCTCTTTTTCACAAATTCGCCTGCCCATCCAGTCCTGATGGTTAATGGTAAACAAACTTGCTGTCGAGGCTCGGCTTGAGCCCTAAGTTCAAACCCCCCAATAACAGAAATAGAGGAGGAGATAGGGAGGTGGAGGGATGCTGGAAGAATTTTCACTGGGACAGCGTAATGAGTGCAGCTTATATAGGCTTGTAATGATGCAGGACTGAAAGATTAGGCTCCTCCTGAACCTACGTTTGTAACTTTGTTTAAAGTCATCAAAATAGACTCTATTTACACACACACACACACACACACACACTACTGGTCTTTTTTATGCAGTCATTGCATAATTCCAAAGAAATCCATGATTATAATCTTTCATCAGAATGTTATAATTTTCTCCGCTTCTGAAATGGTTTTCGTCTCCTTACAACTACGTCACATTTTTCATATAATTTTCATATATTCACAATCCAATCAGTCTTTTTTCTCACTGAATATCCTGTTTCTTTCCTTTCTAACATTATTCCAGCGTCATCAGCTTCAGCTTCACCAAACTTCAACATGTTTTGCCTTTAAAATCTTTTATATCCAGATCAGTATTCCTTATGCGTATCCAACCCTACTTTGATGTTATCATGTTATTCAAACATTTCAAGCAGGTGTTCCTTCAAGCCTGGTTAAGGGACCCTTTCTGCTCCAAAGGTGCATGACTGCCTGACTTTATAAGGCACTTCCTATGTGTGCGTACGATGACATCATCTCAACACTAGAGTGGTTGAATGTCTATGTGTGTGTATGGTGTGTGTGTACAAGAAGCGGGAGTTGGGAGGGATCTGGCAACGGAGGAAAGTTCATGGCCGTGTTTCTATCAACACAAGGCAATCTGAGCTCAGATCAGCTCAGTTCTGTCTCCACACCTGATTGCAAAATGAGGTACATCGAATGACACAGAAACAGACTTTTATTTAAGTGACAATACATCCTGTTGGAAAGTCATTTCAGGTGGACAAAACTGTGACTTGGCTGGGTTAATGTATAGACAAATTGAATAGCTTCTAATCCTTGTAAATGCATGCTGTTGCATGACAATTGCATACACATTTACACACAAACCCAGTGCACAGTTATCGATTCATGCGTGCATGTTCACCTTTGTGTGAATCACCACTAGTACAATGTCAAAAATCAACATTTTGTTTGCTCTCCTGCTGGCCACGACTGGCCTGCTGGAATGTGTGGAATGTTCTTGAAATTATAAGGGGATTAAAGCGAGTCGGCTCATCCACGGCCAAATATCGGATGATAAGCCTGCTGGGTTCGGGGGGCCAAGGCCAGACACAGAGATTTGCAACACTGTAACACAAGCACATTTTGTTCCTGCTGCATTCCTGCCTCTCAGCTCTGTTTGTTTAGCACTTTGAGGTTTTTTTTGTGTGGTATTGTGGTAAAGCTTCACCCTTAGTGTGCACGTTACAATAGTTTTATGGCATGGAGTGAGCGGCCAGATTTTATTTAGCACTTTAAAAGTATTTGTAGAATTTATTGATTACAGTGCAGCTCACTGAACAAAAAAGTACAACACTGTTAAAAAAAAGTCTTTAAAATAAAATCACACTGTGAAAAAAAAACATGCTTGCTCTGATTGCCCAGGTGAAAAAGAAATATATTTAAATTGTGCTTTTTCAGACATACTATATTTAAATTATACTATACTAAGTGCATATTAAATGTATTATTTTGAAACAACTTTAAGTATATTAAGTGTATTTCAAGATATGTTTAAGTTTGATTTTAATCTATTTGTAATATATTTAATATATTGAAATTGTGTTAAATTGGAACCACTTTAAGTATATTTAGTGCAATTTAAGTGTAATTCTTAAAATACATTTAAAATGTCCTTTTAATACTTCATGAACTACAGTTAGAGTATATTTGAAGCATCGTTTTAATGTACTTCAAGTACATTTCAATTGTATTTCAGCTCATTGGAAATGCATTAGCATTACACTACTAGTATATTATAAAGCTGCTTTTTCAGTATATACACACGTACACACTTTGATATCTAGAAAACTTTAATGTATTATATATTGTTGTGTACATTACAAATATCCATAAAGTACACTAAAAAAGGACAGCAGCATATATACTTCGGTGAAAAACAAAACAAAACATACTATTAAATGTATTAAAAATGCACTTGAAATACAAGTATGTTTATAGTATATTTGTATTACTACAAACATACTCAAGTACATTTTAATACATTATAAAAAAACAAATAAAAAAAGACTGAAATGCTATGGCAGAGCTATCTTTTCCATTTGTAGAACATTTCAGTTATACCGGCCTTACTAAAAAGTACAGAATTTTACATCAATGAATAAATAAAAATTACAATGCAATTTTCTGAAGAAAAAAAATACATAAAAAAGACTGCACACACACAAGCTATTCACTTATGCACTTTGTTTTTCAAAGACTGAAGATGATAAAGTTCAAGCAACAGAATAGGGAGGGATGGAGGGGGTTTTGGAGGTGGACAAGGAGATGGCGTAGGGATGGTGAGAGGCAAAAGTGCGGGGATGATGGCAGGATGTCAAGTCAAGTCAAGTTTATTTGTACAGCACTTTTCACGATACAAATCATTGCAAAGCAACTTTACAGCAAATTAAGTTTCTACAATATTTAGTGGTAGCGCCTAATCAACCAAAGTAGCATAACCTTTTAAGTAAAACTGAACATATTAAAAAACATATTTTAAATATCGCAATGCTTGTATTTAATGCAGTCTGAGATGCATTTTCTATTTTCCTAAGTATTTTTCTTCATGGTGTTTGAAAATGAGGGGCATGTCACTCAATTTGTCCATATTAGCCTGTCTAATTTTAGATGGATTTGCACCGAAATGCAATAGAGTTTGATTGGACCCACAGCTTTTGACATCAACAAGAAAAGGCAAAAAAAAAAAACCTTAAATGTCTTTGGCATTATGTTTGTCATAATTGTAGCTTGTATTAAATGTAGCCTGGGTTGCATTTTCTTAAGTAGTCTTAAGTAGTTTTCTTAATGTTTTTTGTGGATAAGGGCATGTTATATAAGTAGCAGATGAATTTGCACCAAAATGCAAGTTTGATTGGGAGGGCTTGCATGTTTTGGAGGGAATGCATAGTTATGTAAGCTGCATTTTATTATTTGCATTTAGCTTTGAGTTTTCACTGTCCACAGCAGACCTGCGACCCGACTAAAATCCTACTGTAAACATGCATAAACATTGGGATGAGATCTCATTATCTCACATCCACCTGGGCATCTGGATAAGACGGAATCAGAGGTGTATTATATATGATATACAACAGCTGTTGTCTAGCCCTGCATAGATCATAATGAAGAGACATCACCCATATCCATCTAGCTTGCAGACAATATGGGCTCCATCTCGACAGGCTGGTAAATATAATGTAGCAGTAAAACATTACAGTGTTCGCTGTGCGTGCTTTCTTATCAGCAATGGAGCCACCTTTATGTCTGTCAGACTGTCTCTGTGGATTCACTGTGTTGTGGGCCCTTATTTTTTCATTCTGTGCATTAAATGTCTCTCTTTGCACTTCTCACTGAGGTTCTTTAGCCTTGTATGATCTTGTCTGTCTGTTCAGATTCAATTCTTGACTCTAAGGACTCTGGACTCTCATGCCTGTCAGCGGCCTGTCTGGTTTCAGGTACCTAGTGTTTGTTTGCTGTGATGTCTGCCCCAAAGCCACATTTTAAAATACACTATGGTTTTATATTTAATATTTCAAATGCACAAGTTTGTTTAAACCACGGCTCTGAAATAAACCCCAAATAATCGGTTTCTGATTCAGTTTTGTGTTTTTAATAATAGAGAGGAAAATGGGGATTTCAGTTTTAATAGCACTTTGCTTTGGGAAAAATAAAGTTTCTATACAGGGAACACTGAAAATGTTCAGGCTAATAATCTGAATTCTATTTTTCAACTATTCTATTCTATCAAATTCTATTCTGTCAACAGCCAGGAAAAAAAAATACATGAAGAGTTCAGATGCAAAAGCCTCTAAGTGCCATCTGAAATTTTCGTCTAGGCTCCTATTCAAAGAACCTATTCATTGCTATTAAAATGAAATTACTGAACCTACACATAGGAGCCTGAGAAAAATGCTCATTTTAGAACAAAATGTTATATGGCACTTTAGAGGCTTTTGCATCTGAACTCTTCACATGTTCACCATGTTTTTAGGAATAAAATAAAATCAGGCAAGCGATAGACGAACAAACCCCTCTGTAAAAAACTTCAGAATGTAGATAGGACTAAAACTGTGAAGTTTGATGTATGAGGCTAATAATCTAAATTCTTTAAGTATAGAAATGCATTTTTGATAACTATAGTCGAGTAGTGGATGTGTGCTGTTTTAATGAAAAAATTATTATTAAATATGACATCAATTTCCTTATATTGTTACTATTTTGATTATATTATGTAATTATTGTGATTA
The DNA here is from genome assembly GCF_001515625.1 of Sinocyclocheilus rhinocerous. Taxonomy (NCBI): domain Eukaryota; kingdom Metazoa; phylum Chordata; class Actinopteri; order Cypriniformes; family Cyprinidae; genus Sinocyclocheilus; species Sinocyclocheilus rhinocerous. The sequence goes on from NW_015642820.1 coordinate 1,481,293, forward strand.
TTTGTATTATTTTATCCGTGAAAAATGTTCTAATTCTTATTTGTTGTCTCTGTGGATGACAATTAGGCTACACATTGAAATGCTAACAGTTTTTTTTTTCCGAAAATGCAATTAAAAATGTATAGTGAAACATGAAAATGCAATGATGAGGGCATTTCTCCTCACTATGTCTCATGGGTTGCTTTAAATAGGCTATACTGAAATCAGCAAGTTTTAGGGGTTTGACGATTAGAAAAATACCATCAATTCCAAAAACCATTGCGCCTAAAAAAAGCCCCCATTCACAGTGAAAACAGGTGAGTGTACAGGTGCATCTCAATAAATTAGAATGTCGTGGAAAAGTTCATTTATTTCAGTAATTCAACTCAAATTGCGAAACTCGTGTATTAAATAAATTTATATATATATTTTTTAAATCAGACTGCATATGTATTTCCATGTAAAGCATGTAGAGTAAGCAAATGCACAACACATAGAGGATAACAATATGCAGAGACGCTCACAGATGACAGCAGCGTGCGCACTGTGTCTTTAAATCCCGCCTGAAAGGGGCGGGGCTTGCGCGTCCTCTGGCTACAGTGAGCATTTAAAGCACCGCGCACACAGAAGACCCGTTTGTGAACAAACCTCTCGAGTGCTTTAATGAACGTCCTCTAGCATCTATAGAGCTAAACTAAAGCTTTCCAACGGGCCGAACGGGATCATTACGGCATTATGAACATTTAACACCGGGCACCTAGAATCTGTCAGGAGATTAAGGTGAATTTTACTGCGTTTGTCGCATTGTCTGTGTTTGTGGTCTTTCTGTGTCTCTCTTAGTGTGTGTGTGTGTGTGTGTGCTGATGAAGACAGTGACGTGTGTAACGATATTATCAGATTCTGTGACAGGACATCCGATAAGGAGTGCGTGCGTGCGTGCCTGTGTGTGTGTGTTCAATTAGGAGGGAAGTGCAGGAATAGTGCTAAAACATAATTAAGTTTATTTATATTTAATATTTATTTATTTTAGATTTTTGTTATAATGATGATGATGCTAATAATAATGATGATGATGATCAGCTGACAAGAGACGCATGATAGTGTCACAATATGTGACGTTAACACATGCTGCTTCATTTCGTGAAACATCAGTCTTTTTTTTCTTACTTCAAGAAATGTATAAGGTGTGTTTCGTCAGGTGTGATAGAGTGTTAGTGACTCATCCCGCCAGTTTGCGGAAGCGGACAGGTAGATCGGGTACGGTTGCTAGGAAACCGCGGCGGAGGTGACAAGAGCGGGGTGTGAACGCGCGCGACTGTCTCTCCTTCATACCTTCTCACAATGTCATATCATTGGTTTGTCAGGACGCAGATATTTCGTAATTTGAGGCCATGTACAATGACTCTACACTTTACTGCTGGACCTCTTTTCGAAATATTTTTTTTGTCAGGATGATTGGCTTAAAATTGTTGTATAGCCTACACTTGTGTTTGTATTGTGAATATGCACACATTAGATGAGCACCAGAACCACTTTTGAAGTGCCCTGTGTTTTGGGGTTTGTCTGTCAAGAACATTTCATTGCAAAGTTAAGAAATTATAGTTTGCATGAAGAAAATAAAGCCTGTTTTTAGAACTATTGCCATTATCTACATCACTTTGACAATTTAGCACATTTGTAATCCAATTCTAAATACATAATGAAATTTATTTTTAGCTTATGGAGAACTTGGATTTTTTGCATATTTAATGAAGTTTGCATCATTGACTCTAATACTGTGAAGCTGCTTTGAATCAGTCTTTATTGTATAAAGCGCTATTAAAAAAGTGACAACTTGATCATGCATAAACGTTTAATTTTCTTTACGGTATATTTACTGTAATGCTATATCATTGCAGTTCTTGTATGTGGCCCTTATGCTGAATTAATGAATAAATGTGGTTATTCATCATAAACAAAATCTCAGTTTTAATAGTGCTAAAATAAGCTTTGTTGTCTTGTGATTTAAGGAGTGAGTAGTGACATGTTCCTGACAGGTTTTGTAAGATTCACTGATTCTTTCTTGCACAATGCAGCCAAATGTACGGTTTTGGTTCTGAGATCTCAGATTTAAATGTAAAAAAGGTTAGAATTAATAAATGTTCATCTGACAGTGTTTTATAGAATGTTTCATGGGGTTTACGCCACAACGAGCACATTTGCCATGCTTTGTTTACTTAACGTCTTTGCAACACATTGGCATTGTCTTCCCGAAGGCATTGAGAAATGTCTGTGCCGGACACTAGGAAGTCTGCCCGTCTTGCACCTGTTGTGAGAGGAAGCGCTTGTCCCGTGGGGTTCTTTATCACAGATCAGGTTGCATGGTGTGCTCATAGTGACCGTATCCAAGGTCCAAAGCTTTCAGGATGCATGACTGCTTGCATTTGTGAACCGGATCAGGGATGGTAGAAAGAAATGCACATCCCTGTTGAACCAACTGACTTGGTTTGATCACATACCCTTTTATGAAATGGCATTGCATTGCTTTCTTTGACTAGATTTTACTCTGCATCACACACAATCTGCAAAATGTGTGATTAAATTGCAATATCCCATGAATGCACCTGTTGCATATCACACTGAGTTCTGCAGAAATGCATTGAACCATGCTTATGCATTGTGTCTGTTGCTTGCAAAACAGCCCTGCAATAAAATGTTCTATAAAATGCTAATTGCTGTTTAATAGGGTACATGACTTGTTTGTATCTCTGGAAGACTGTCGTAATGTTGGTGATTTGATAGCTTGTGAGCGTGATATGTGTTTGTAAGCTAAAACCAGGATGAACCTTGCCTCCAGGTCCATCACTCTTCATGTTCTCAGGGGTGTAAAGCTGGTTTCTCAAAGAGTGAAAAACGTTTTCTACTCTAGAAGCAACTGCTTTAGACCATCTCTAGTGTTACACCAAAGAGTAACACTAGATACAAGTTCCTTCAAACATAAGTTGTGTTCCCAAGGCATGAAATTTGAGACTCATTTGCATACACTGTTTGATATTACATGGCTTCCTCTGTGAGGAAAGCATTTGCACGAGACTCTCAGAAAGTCGTGCTTGCAGACAAAATTACACAGTATTTCATAGAATGCAGCAAAGTGATAAATTGTATGCTGTCAATGCATCCTACAAGACTGGATTGAGTCTTTTGCGGTTTGTACTGTTTTGTGTGTGTGACATCTAAGAGAGCATTCGGTTTGGCACTATCCTCGGGGCTTTGGGGGCATAAGTGTCGTTTAGTGCTGTCAAACTGAGCGCTTGTCATACCACAGGCTGTGAAGCTCAGCAGAATGTTGCTCAATGTTCTTTTCTGAAAGAGCTAGACTGGAGTCCCGTGCATATGGCTGACTGCATTGCAAAGCGAGGGGACTCGAGGAGGAGGTGCATTGGATGGTGTGCTGATAGCCCAGGGTTCACTGCTCCATAAACAACTAGACAATGTCTCAGTTCTTCCACAACAACCCCAAAACCATTGCAATGATCTCAGTTATGTTTGAATGTTCATATGGTCATAATAGAGGTAATGATAAAATTTCACCGTTCAAACGTTGCTCTTTCATAGCTTAAAGGTGGGGTAAGCGATTTCTGGTAGCCAATGTTGACGTTTGAAATCACCAAAACAAACACGCCCCTACCCCAAAAGGGTCTCGCCCCTATTTTGATAGCTCCGCACCACACATACGTATGCAACCCAGGCAACGATTAGTTCTGTGAGTGAAACAAAGCAAAACCAATGTTACACCGTGTCTACACCGGAC
>NW_015642820.1:1485071-1486073 GCF_001515625.1 Sinocyclocheilus rhinocerous
ATGACACATTCTGCAGTTCTTCCCTGCTGTACCGAATTTCGATACTTTTCAAAGTATCATATCGAAGTTAGAAATTCAAATATTGTGACAAAATTAATTTTGTAGGGTGCCACAAGTTTGTTAAAATTTCGAAAGGGTGCCGTGACTAAAAAAAGTTTGGGAAACACTGGTCTACACGACAAATCCCCAACAGAAAACTGCTGCTGCGTTCTATTTATGATGTATTGACACAAATTTCAATTTTCAACGGTCGCTTTGTCGCATCCAGTGTACTAGACAGACTTTAGCTGTTGCGGCGCAGACACGGTGTTACTCACCTATTGAGAAGAAACAAAGCAATCTTGGCGACCGATCGCAGGCCTTCCGCTCCTTGAGTTCTCGCCAGCGCTGGAAAGCTGATCCGATATTTACACGGGTCCTACTTCTTGCCTTATTGCCTTAAGCCTTCTTTTGTTCCGCAGACGTTTTCCTCTTTTGTTTTTTATCCGCCATCTCTATCTTTCTGTCACTCGGCTCGGCTAATGTCCGTACTGTGCACAGAACGCTCTCTCCTCCACATCATGAGTAGACACGCCCCTTACTGCTGATTGGCTACAAGTTTGTTTAGTTACTCGGCCCGAATCAGTTTTCTAAAGCATTTTTGAAAAATCGCTTACCCCACCTTTAATGGAGCTCTTGGTTGTATTTCTGTCTAGTATTGACTTTATCTTGGGCGTTTCTCTTAAAATTCCTTGAAGAAATGAAAATAGACACAAATAAGACCAAATACAAAATAACTTGTAAATGAGGCACAAATTATTGAAATATGTCTTTCTTAAAGGGATAGTTCTCCCAAAAATGATAATTCTGTCATTAATTACCCTCATGTCGTTTTAAACCCGCAAGACCTCCGTTCATCTTCGGAACACAAATTAAGATATTTTTGATGGAATCTGAGAGCTGTCTGACCCTGCATAGACAGCAACGCAACTGAAATGTTCCCAAGTCCAGAGACGTAGCAAG
>NW_015642820.1:1486360-1495856 GCF_001515625.1 Sinocyclocheilus rhinocerous
TGTTTCCTACGTTGTTGTGATTTGATCTGAACGAAAACAGCGTATCCGTGTGACGCAGCTGACACAGAACAGCATACGCTGTTTACGTCCAGCTGATACTTTCCAAAATGACGCTACAGGGTGACGCGGAGGAGACGAATTGTTGAATAAAGTCATTTATTTTTTTCTCTTTTGCGCACAAAAAGTATTCTCGTTGCTTCGTAAAATTACAGTTGAACCCCTGATGTCACATGGATTATTTTACAGATCTCCTTGCTACGTCTCTGGACTTGGGAACATTTCAGTTGTATTGCTGTCTATGCAGGGTCAGACAGCTCTCAGATCAAAAATATCTTAATTTGTGTTCCGAAGATGAACGAAGGTCTTACGGGTTTAAAACGACATGAGGGTGAGTAATTAATGACAGAATTTTCATTTTTCGGTGAACTAACCCTTTAATACTTCAAAATGTCACATTGCCATTTCTTTGTAATTGTGAAATTTACTAGCAGTTTCTATAGCTTTTTTTTTTTTAAGTGTAGTTGATGTACGGTAAAGAGTTATATAATAAAAGTGAATCAGTTTTGATTGCAGATTTGAGTTTCAGAAGGTATCTCAACTTGCAAGATTTCTAGGGCTTTTTCCTCAGTCTCAATTTGCTTCGATAGAAATATCTCATTTGGTTTTTTTCCAATGGGTTTGTATTGTGAGCTCAGTGTAAGATCTGTTCTGAAATTCCAGATAAGACGTGTGAAAATACAGAGGTCCTTTTCTCAGTAAGAAAGAAAATTTGAGAAGCAGGAGGCTTCCGTATTTGTTCTTTATTTAGTCTTATTGCTGCTTTTGAGAAACACTTGAGATATTACTGAGATTTATGCTCTTGTCTTCTCATGGCTGTGTTTCAGGTACAGGCCAGCAGCTGCCAGCTTGGCGGGAGGAGCATTTCCTGGCCTGAATGCGAACCGACTGCAGCTGGAGCATGTCCACTGCAGGCTTGACTGCCCAGGAGATCCGTTTACCCGTGCAAAGCCTATTCCTGCGGGACAGCCATTGGCATAGCATGGCCGGAGCTAAGCCCTCTTGGAAATACCATGATCTACACAAGTGAGTGCAACACTAAAAGCACAAGTGTGTTTTTCTCGTGTTGAACATGGATTAGTTTTACAAGTCCCTGGACATGCTCTGCATGACTGAGCAGAAAAACAGGAAATGGTCTGTGATGTTAACATGGTTCATATGATGTTAATGAACCTCGGATTTTGTCTGATTAGCTCTCCTGTTCTTAATCTACAGATTATACTTCACCATTGATTCTTCTATGGATTATAACATTCAGTCCCAGCAACAGGTGCTGCCATCATTCTCAGGAGCGGAAAGTAAGTAGCATTACAACATAAATGTCATCATTATGAAAAGTTCACTCAAATTTACTCACCCTCATTTCATTCCAAACTTGTATGGTGTGATTTAAAGCATATTTCTTTACATTTAGTCACAATTCAGAGTGGCCATGGACAAAAGGCCCCCCCCCCCCACTATTTTTTATTTAGCGGACGGGAACGTTTTCAACTACACATTAAATTTCAGTCTGTTTCTCACATAAAGTTGTTGTATGTCTTCAGAAGGCTAATTTAGTGAAATACAGTATATGTGATACTTTTATATTGCATTTTTTTCTCCTTTTTGGAGACTGAAAGAAGTGGTCATTATGAACAGCCTGTTTATGGAAAGAACTGCAGAATTATCTGCAAAAATAGCATATGGGTTTGCAATGACTTGAATGAGTAAATAATGGTGTTTAACAGTTCCTTAAACTCATGTACTAAATACTAGAGAAAGATAAGAAAACAATGTTGTCATTGGATGAATCAAAGTTGTAATAATGCATTGAAGTGTATGTGGCTCAAACAGTAGAACATGGTGGGTTCGATTTCCAGGGAATGCACAAACTAATAAAATCTGATGCTTTGGATAAAAGCGACTGCCAAATGTAATGTAAATAGTGTTTAATACTGTTGGAGAAAGTCATAAGCTTAAAGGTGAAGTGCAATTTCTGTTCCACTTGCAGCGACCTCATTTACATTGATGGTAATCAGGTTTTTAGGTTTCATAATTTGCATAAAATAACTATTTATTAATTTAGATCTTAAAAAACGCTAAATACTCATTCTCTTCTACCTTCCTGTTCAAACAGAACAGCGGAATCATCTTCAGTCATCAAACAGCCCAGGAGGCCAGCCCTTGCCCCCCAAAAAGCCCAGACCTTCCCAACTCACCTTGCACACGGACCCTTTCACGTCCAGCTCTGCCGAAGACGACCAAGTGGTTCCCTGCTTTCAACGTCTAACGGTATCTGACCGCATCAGTCCTCCCCAGACGCCCAGCCGAGTCACCAAACCCCTTCCCCCAATTCCCGGTTCAGCAGAGCTTTCCCCGGATCAGGCTATAGACAGTGAGGTAGAGTTCTTTAATGGAGATGACAATCGCTGCCTAGTTTCCGAATCTTGCTCAAAACACTCTTCTTTTCGCTATGGAATGCCCAGTCGAAGGAGTTTCAGGGGCTGTGGACAGATTAACTACGCATACTTTGAAGGTCCAACATCCCTGCAGAAGCCGCAGACGCAGACGCAGACGCAGACGCAGACGCAGACGCAAAAGCTGAGGCAGGAGCGGGAAACCCAGCAGAGGGAACAGGAGCTCCGCGACCACCACCACCAACAGCAGCAGCAACAGCAGCAGCAAAACTGTCTCCGACAACAGGAACGTACACAAAGGAAGCTGCGGCGTTCCCATTCTGGCCCCGCTGGCTGCTTCAACAAACCTACCTCCTTCCGGCTGTCCAGTCACCACCGAAACATGCAAGGCCTGGATAAACCGGAAGTTCCTCCCAGAGTTCCTATTCCCCCACGACCAATCAAGACTGGAGACTACCGCCGCTGGTCAGCCGAAGTCTCATCGGGAGCCAACAGCGATGACGACCGGCCTCCGAAAGTACCTCCTAGAGAACCTTTATCCGGCGGTAGTTCCCGCACCCCGAGCCCAAAGAGCCTTCCAGTGTACCTCAACGGGATCATGCCCCCAACGCAGAGCTTTGCCCCGGACCCTAAATATGTCAGTCGTGGCCTGCAACGACAGAATAGTGAAGGTTCCCCGTGCATTCTGCCCGTCATGGAGAACGGCAGGAAAGCAAGCAGCACGCACTACTTCCTTTTGCCGCAACGTCCGTCGTACCTGGACAAACATGAGAATTATTTAACGGACAGCACAGCGAGTCGAGGCACGAATGCCTCGGATTCGAGTTCGGACTGGGACTGTCAAAGCAAAAGGAAAATGACGCACCAAATAGACTTGGTATGAAAAAACCGGGGCATTTTCGACCCCCGAGACTTTTTCCGCTGCTTTGTCGCAGCTGTGCTCTAGCGCTCCGAGCGAGTTACATATGAATTGCAGTTACTGGGATCTCTCTTGTTTTGGAAACAGTTCTAACAGTTCTCTTAGAGCGAGCTCGGAAACTATTTTGATGTTTTTTTTATTTCATGTTTTTATTTTATTTCTATGTGAAATGTAAGTGTTGAAATGATGGTGCAGTTGTTTGGTATTAGCTGGTCTGGTACCTCCATACTTCAGTGTTGTAAATTTTCGTAGTCTCATTTTATATCGCATTGAAGATTATTTTTATGTCTCGGAACATGTGTTTGAGCATGTTTGTCTGATCATAGGGACATAGGGTCAGTAAATGCTTCTTTACGTTTGTGTTGTCTACCATATATGAAGTATAAAATCGGCCCGACTTTTTCGCGGCCGGCATTTTAAGTGAAGGGTATTCCATCTTATTGCAATGCATACTTAATGCAAGCACGCAATCTGACACGTGCACACTATTTTGCTGTTCTTCTGTTGGACTAATGCTCTCCACTTTTGTCAGGACACTCTTTTGTGTGCTTCTGTTCACGTGGCCTGTCTGTACAATTTCTAGTCTTGATTGTGTGTTACATAGGAACAGGCTAAGTATTGCTTTTCTGTTCTAAGTTGTGTGTGTGTGAGTGATTTGAGAGCTGAATGTGTTACATTTGCCCAGTTTTGGCACTGCTTTTAAGCTTTCATAAGCTGCTTAAAACGGCAGCTGAAATGTTGCCCTCTGAATGAACGGAGTATTTCCGATCCCTGGCTTCTCGCTGAGGTGTAGTGTGTTCTTTTGTTGCACAAAAAGCAATACTTATATAAAACCTGTGAATGAGTTTCTCTCCTCTTTTAAAGTGCCGTCTCCACGTGAAGCTGTGAGCCATTGTCTGTGATAGGTTTTTCTCAAGTACTACCTCCCATTATAGTTCTACTTCTTCTTAAATACCCAACTACGGATTACAAAGACTCAACAAATACAATTTCTTTGACGTACACAGGTCCGTACGAGGAAACGGTTGGCTGATCTATATTTCTTTATGTTTTGCCCATTCGAAACAGTCAGTCATTAACACTTCCTCGATGAAAACGCATCTTCGACCGATTTTTAAGAGCTACGTGGAGTTAAAGTCCATGTGTGGTGCATTTGGCTGAGCTCACACATACTGATCTTCCTGTTACTGTATGTGCATTCCTGTTAGACGTGATTACAGTGGGTGTGGGCACCAGAGACTTTGGCTGCTGGCAGCTGGTGAATGAGATGTTTTATTATTCTATATTGTTTCCAGAACCATCGTGATAACTCAGTAAATGTAGCAAGTAGCATGCAATTTAAAAAGGGGGAAAGTAAGACTATAAAAACATGCTGTTTGGAAGCTCTAAGGTCAAGTACAGCTTTCCACCTCACAAGATTTTGAACTCATTTGATGCCATGGTTTTTACCCTTTATTTGACCAGTTTGTGTATCAGGAAATGTTTACATTATACCTTGTTATTTTCCTTTAGCAGTCTTACCTAAAAAAAATGAAATGAAGGCAAGTTCAAGAAGAAATAGACATCTCTGCTGTGTTGTGTATGTGTGTGTGTGTATATATATAAAATATATATATATATATATATATATAATGTATGTGTGTGTGTGTGTGTGTGTATATAGAGAAAACAGTATGTTGTGATGTGTAAAAGTATTTAACATCGTCCTCTTACCCAAACTGAATAGTTTGTAGTCTATTGTATCCTGTAAAGTAATAAAAATAAATACTTATTTATGAATCAAGTTTGTCTTTTTCTGATATTCTGTTGGATTTCATTCTGTTAAGTATGTCGTATCTCTGAGAAACGCAGAGATATAGCTGTTTTGCCTGTTTTATCACATCCACGCCCCTGTGCTCTGCCTCATTACTATTGGCCTGGCTCCAGACAGGAGGAAGGTGAACTGTACTTTTGCACTTAAAAAAAACGATCTTAGATCAGTTCTGTGGTTGCCTTTACGCAGATGATGGTTTGAAGGGATGCGTGTCTCGGAAGTGGTTTTACAGGGCATCATCTAGCAAACCTGGGAATTACTCACATAGACCGGTATTTTCTGCCTTGCTGATCGGGGAAAATGCTGTTTCTCTGGTCTATTTAAAAAAAAAAAAATTGCGTAAAAGCCTTGGATGAAATGATAAGCAGCTGAAAGGAGTGAACATACAGTTCCCTGTATGTCCCAAACCATTCAATTTAATATACTAAATAACTTTAAAAAAAACTAAAATTAACCATAACTATGACCACCTAGAATGTCTCACAGTCTGGTATTGCTTTAGCTTCTGGCTTTTTGAAATTGAAATTTTAATTACTTCTGAATTGTACTTTTTCATGTCAATGTGATGAACCTGTTAACTTTTCTACTCGACAAATTTGGCTCAGATTACAGGAAATGAAGTCATCCTGTTCACCTTCAGTTGCATTTACTATGTTTCTGTTTCATTTTTATATTACAGTTATTCTTTTTATTCGTTTTTTTAAATCTTAATATATAGCTATATCTATATATATTTCATTTTTACTTTTACTAAATTTCGATACTTTAGTCATTTTAATAAACTTGTTTCAGTTAGCTGCCAAGGCAATATCCCTAATTTTTAATCCCTAGAAGTGTTCATCTAATATTTATATTTTATTTGATGTTATTTTAAGCAGTGTATCTGGACATAGTGTCAAGAGATGCTATCCAAGCTTTTGAAAATTATATATTGAACTAATATCGAATTGAAAATAATTATTTATTTGTATAACTTTATCTGTTGATATTTGTTGAACATGTCCTAAAAAAATAATAGTAATGACACAGAAAATCATTAAAAAAGATATTTCAAGTTGATTCACCTCACCTGTGAAATGGAAATGACTCTGCAAACCAGTAATTCAACTCTTAAAAAAAAGATAAACTTCCTGATTAATCACAACCCGATCAAAAGCAGACAATAGGGAGGATCTATGGTTGAACCACATACATTAATGTCCAAAAAAAAGCAAACAACTAGTTTAGATGGCCCTGACTTAGATCTATTATCCGTCAACCCAACGAAAACATTCACTTACTCACACACAAACATACACAGCTACTTGGCTAAATGAGGACATACTTCTATTGTTTTATATAAAGCTAATTATAATTACTACAGACTAACCCAAACTCACACACTATCCTGCCCCTCAAAAAAAATGTCCCCTTTCTTTTTATTCTTTGCCATATTTATAGCATTTTAACACTGGAAAAACAAAATCTGAAACAGTAAGTTTATGATTGATTTGGGTAATTATCACACACAAAAAATGTTAGGTTTAAATTTATTGTAAGAATGATTAACTTAGTCAGTGCTGAGAAAAATAGTCCGATGTTAGTCGATTTATTTTTAATTTTTGTATACTCGGAAAATTATGCACGATGATTAGAATATTATTTTATATGTCCAGAGCAGACAAGCATCTTATACGATCATACAGGTGTGGCATATTTGCATACAGCTTCAATTTAATGACAAATAAATAAACTAGGGAGAGTTATCATAACAAACTATGTTTATTTAGACAATTTAGTGAGGTTTATGAGAACAGATTAATCAGTTTGTGCAATGCAGTTTGTCAGCGCTAAAAATACGTTATACTTTTTTTTGCATTATGAAAGTGGTCAGGCAGTACCTTTACAAAGTGCTTAAATGTGGTATATTAGATATATGTTTCTTATTTTGAAATCCAAATAAGACTAAAGAGTTTGAGATGGGCCAACCTACTATTTACAAGTAAAAGACACCGTTGATGATGTGAAGCATCAGCATTGTTGCCAACTAATTTTCAGGGAAAGTTGCTAAAGGCAGATTGATTTGTTATCAGCCAAACAGGGGAAGACAGCATGGCGTATAATTAAGTCTGTAGTGCCTCCTAGTGACCTTACACCGACATTGCATTTATTTATTTTTAATTCGATGAACATGGCGTTCAGTGTAGCCAATAACTTGTAACGCACATATGCTTTATTTAAAAAAAAAAAACTAAAAAAACTTTGGAGACATACTGTATATTCAGCACAGTTGTTTGTGAATTTACAAAAATATATTAAATGCGCTTTCAGTGTAAACAAGCAATACCCTGCTATGATAACAAAACCCATAGATAATATACAGTGTCAACAAAAACAAACATTAAAAACATCAACATAACTGACTGTACTAGTTGGTTAACGTGGTAGCATTGTAAATAGATAGGAAATTATAATTAAAAATGTAATGATTAATAAAGATGATGATTATTAATAATAATTGTAATTTACCCTCCTCATACCAAGAAAACAAATCTCTTTGCATTTCTCCTCTTCTCTATTTCCCAATATTGCTGCTTATATTGTTCCTATATTGTAAGTCGCTTTGGATAAAAGCGTTTGCTAAATGTCTAAATGTAATATAAATATCAGATTTTGCATTTATGTGGCGTCGAGCAGGAAGCCCCGCCCACACCACAACTATTGGATCGAAGTACAGCTTCTAATGTTTATTAATTATCAAACATGGACGTAGAGAGAGTGAAGGTTTTACATTTTAAAAGAGAATTTTACATGACAAACCATAAACCACAAACCATAAAAAGCATGCCCTCTAGTGAAGCATCACAGAAATCATAAAAATACAAGGTATGTGTGCAACAGGGTGAGCAAACAGTGTTTTGTGTTGGTGGCAGCACTCCTGAGCGCTTGTGTAATGCAGTGGACCATATATTAACTACCCCCACATATTTAATTACAAATGTGTTAATTATTGATTTATGCATGAGCTGGAGTGGTTTCGTAGATGAGTGCTTCTGAGTTCTAAGTGACTTAGTTTTACAGAGGTGCTTTATACATTGTTCTTTGTGCTATGTAAATATTATTATGAGATACTTGACAATAATTTTACTTGAAATACTCCAAATAATCTGCAACAAACCCAGTAAATGTATGTATTAGTATGTTGGCTTCCTGAGATTATAGTGGCCAAATTATTAAAAAAATATTTTAAATAATATCTGTCATTTCTGTTTATCAGACATCCATCACTTTACTTCAGTTACTTCACTTTACTTTTACAAAGTCTTGATTTTGTTTTGGGGGTGTACTAGAACAGGCTCTCATACTAGGTTGTTCGAAAAACACATTATTTTTCACATATTTTACATTATTACAACCAGTGTTCGGCAAGTTACTCTGAAAATTTAATCAAATTACCTACTGATTACTCCTTTTAAAAGTAATCACGTTACTGTTCTGATTACTTTATTTAAAAAGTAATTAGTAATTAGTTACATTACTAGTTACGTTACTTTTTTCTCCATGAAATTTATGAGCACTGATTGCACACAGCTGTAACCAATCACACATTCACTATATAACACTCACTCTGATCCCTTTCAAACTGCCGAGTATTGTATAGCGTTTATCACTCTCATAGCGACAGCTACTCTACGGAGCTTGTCTAGTTATTCATAGCCTTATCTTAGTCTTGCCTTGTCTGTTTTCTCGTGTCCTGATCTTTGCCTGTGTATCTCGGATTCCCCCTCTCGTCTTGCCCTATTCGGATACTGTTTGCCCCTGCCTGGACCTTTGCCTTGTACCTGGATTTATCCCTCTAGTCTCGCCCTGTTGATTCTGTTCGCCGATCGTAGCTGCCCTCTATATACCTGTTGCCATTGTCTGACCCTTGCCTGTTTCTGACCATGTCGGTTAATAAAACTTCGCACCTGGATCTGCACATCTCACGTTTCAGTCACTCCGTGACAGCTGCGTTCGACACTATGAATCATGACATACTCATAGATCGATTACAAAACTATACAGGTATTCAAGGGCAGGCTTTAAGATGGTTTAGATCCTACCTGTCCGATCGCTACCAAAGATTGGATGTCCAATAATTTTCTCCTATTAAATTCGGATAAGACCGAGATATTACTTATTGGGCCAAAAGACAGTACACAGAATCTATTTCCTCTACAGTCAAAAATCTGGGTGTGTTATATTAGATAGCAACTTGTCTTTTGAAAATCATAATTCCCATGTTACAAAAACAGCATTCTTCCATCTTAGAAACATTGCCAAGTTACGAAA
>NW_015642820.1:1495872-1513290 GCF_001515625.1 Sinocyclocheilus rhinocerous
TTACAGGTCGGCCGATCTGGTTTCGTGGTTAAAGTTAACCTTTTCGACATGTTTCCGCAATGTTGTCTGGGGGTTTGGCAAAAGGAGAGTGGGACGGTGGGCGGTGCTCGGGATGGTGACTGAAGGCGGTGACTGTGTAGTTGTGATGTCAACTTTTTACGGAAGTCACAACGGTTCGTGAAAAATCACAGCTACTTTAAGCAGGCTGTGTGAATTTTACTGTGGACTGACTGTTTTTGAAACTTAAAAGGTAGTTACATAGCACCTAGACCTCAGTTATCATGAAATAATGATATTTTATCATTTTACTTTATATTTGCTTGTATGTTTTGAAGCTTCCGAAACTCAGTATTTTAACAGCTAAACTAGGTCCAGAAGCTAGTTCACATTAGTCACAATACAGGAGAAACACAGATATGTTGCTATGAGGCTGCTAGGCTATGCATAGATATGGCTTGGGTCACTCCTTCAGTGTAAAAGTCTATCAGATTTTTCCACCTGTTTTATCATCTGCCATAAAAAGCATAATTGCTCAGTAAAGTAACAGCACACTTCTTGTCAACAAACCGCATGATTTGAGAGATCATTCATGTCCATCACACAAAAAATGCAGGACGCGTTATGGCCTGACATTTAATACTTGGGGTTTCTTTTTGTTCTTTTGACATTCTATAAATAGTGACTGTGTTAATCAACATTATATGGCATCCACAGGAAAACAATGACTCTAGGTGTATAATATGTTCTTGACCTAAGGTAATTTATTCCACACCTGTTTGCTATCTCCAAAATGTTTTTGAAGTCATAGAGAATATCCTTAGTCATATGCATTTCATAAAACCGAAGGGCACTTCCATGGAAATGTCAAGCATACCATGAAAAAAAATATCTCATAAAACTGCACTGCATTAGAGTGCTATACCTGATTTTTAAAGTAAATTGCATCGTTCATCCACCACACACAAGGTGTGCTCCAAAAATAATTAAAGGATTACATTTTTTTATTTCAGTTCATTTTATCATTAAGAACTTTCAAGAAAGACATGATATCTGAGCTGGTTTGCTGGTTTTAGCTATATTAGTGTTTAGCTGAGAAGCAGACCAGTCTGAGAGACCAGCCTGGGGTTTGAGAGTTTGTTTTTGTTTTCTCAGCATGGCATACACTACCTTTTTCATTATAAACACTAAACTGTCCCGACTCCCGAGCAAAGCTCAGACCTGAACCCTACTGAACACCGTTGGGATGGATTGTAACAGTGAGACTGACTGATGCTTTTGTGTACGTTTTGTCATCATTTTTGCAGCTCATTTTTGTTGCATGTAAAACTCTGAACTCAGCAAAAAATGTTGAAAATGCACAATAAACCTGTTTTTAACATCTTCTTTTGTAACAGGCTTTTATGAAGCATCATAAAAATGTTCTAAAGGTCTGTTTACGCCTCAAATGCTGTCTGAATGCACAGCGCAAGCCTAAAGGTGAGTAGTAGTAGGCTACTTCACTTTTGACAAAACTAAACTGTAAAAAAAATTCCGTAAAATTTACGGTAAAAAACCGGCAGCTGTGGTTGCTGGAATTTTACCGTAAAAAATACGGTAGCAACGTTTTAGGTTTGCTTTACCCTAGATGGTTTTGAAGTCATATACCAGGTCTTTTCACAGTTTGATACACTAGTATTTATTACTTTTAAGATCATTTCATATGAAGTCAAGCGTTGCATGTATCTTCCAATAATTCCAGGACAAAACCTTATTTCGATCCTATTTTGAAACAGTGTGATTTATTACATTCGTATCTTGCATCTGTGTTGCTGATGAGTTGAGAACTGTTAGGACTTTCAAATTTCATATTTACAAAATATTTATATTTAAGACAGCAGCAATGAGTAACACAATTTTGTATAAATATTGAGTAATCCAAACTTTACACCAACGATAAAAAATAAAATAAAATAAAAAACTGAATTGACACAGGTAAACAAGTATAAATAAGTATGGCTTTTTATTTCTCCTCTTTCCTACTAACGTTACTTGTTTCACTTCTGTTTCAGTTTTTATAACCATTTCTTACTATGTGTAAGTAAGTTGTTGTTTTTTAGCACGTAAGTTTGGCAGTGTTATTTTTTAGGATTACTGATAAACTACTGTCGTTTGATTTGTATTATTTGTATTTGTTATATATTTTAATTTTAGTTAAATTATGTCTGAATTTATTATGCCTGTATAGGTCTTTTTTTTAATACTTCAACAAACTAAATGGAAATGAAATAATATATATATATTGAATTTATAAATGCGTATGTATATACTGTATATATATGCATGTATGTGTGGTTGTACATACACATATATGTAGTTGCTTTTTTTGGTGTTTGGCTTAGTGTTATGTTAGAATCATTATTATACTCTTATACCTTTTGTTCTTTAATATTTTGAATTGTTTTTAGCTTTATTTTTTGTTTTTCATTTAAATGTTAAGTTTCGAAAATTTTGCTGTATGCATTTGTCATTTTTATTTAATTTCTTTATTTTTAAAATGTGTATAAGTAGTATTTATAAAGTTTTAGCTTTTAGTTTTGGATCTGTTTTTAGTTGTTTTAATACTACAATTGATTGCTTCTGTTGTCCTCATTTGTAAGTCGCTTTGGATAAACATTGCTTGCTGTAAAGGATTTACACAATTGTGTAACATTTATAGGTTCTGATGATCAGTTGACCCGAAATTAAACAAGGAAGACTTCAATTCAACTCTCTGTGTAGGTTCCTCAGGCAAGAACATTCATTAATTTCTTTTGTTAGCCGATCACTGGTTCTCAGTGACACATAGATCCAGATAAAGTGTGTTTACAACAGATTAATGACTATAAAATTCACTTTCAGTGTCTACGTCCCCCTCATTCATCTTTCAAACTGTGCTCTATTGTATTGGGTAATAAGGACATTTTAATCAAGCAGTGTCTGAATGTCTTGAGTTTCAATCTGTGCTGAAGCTTATTGTAAAAACACTCTTATAATATTACCAAAAACATATCTCAGTGTAATACAGAAGTACAATGTCACATTATCACTATTGAGATGCATAGAAATCATAAACACTTTATTTTGCATTTACAGTGCCTCCTTCTGCTCCACTTGTTCTTGTCTGTCCATTTTAACTTCTTCCGTCAAAGCTGCTTTCTGTCTCCGCTCCGCTTCTGTTATTGTCATTGGATGCAGCGGGAAAAATCCAGCCAATCCTACTCGGAGAAAACAAGGATAAAAATGTGAGGTATGTGCGACTGCTGTAATCATCACTAAATATTGTTATTAAAGGAAATAATGAGTGAGAAATCACATTCCTTAGGTTGATGCTCACCTAGAAGTTTGGCCACTGGTTTTGTCGTATGAGCCCCACATGCAATCCAGTACTTGATTCTTTCGTAATTGAAGGCGACAAGTTTTTCATTGTGTATGTTTGGGAGAGGGTCATATGAGCCCAGCTGCTCAATATATTTGCTGTCTCTGGCCCATTTATTATAAGCAGCCACAATGCGGTAGAAGGGTCTGTTAGTGGCACCTCCTAGTGCCAGCCTGATTACCACATGCCCACCATGATATTTTTTGAGCAGGAAAGAAGCTAAGACAAAGACATAATGCATAATGTAAGTTTCACACTGGCAATGTCACAAATATGAGACTTTAATTCAGAAGCAGTAAGACTGATCCTGGAGGCTACATAAATAAATAAAAGGTAAACCTTATTCATGTTTCCTTGTTCCATGTCGACATGTAGGCCCTATGCAGACTTTTAAGGTGTGGATTGACCTGTTTTGTGTTAAAGTTTCTTGCTTTTTATTGAAAATCAAATCACCAAAGAGCATGCCAACATATTTAAAAAGTTTTTATTATTTTGATTTATCTTTATATACATCATTTTAGTTTAGGTTTAAGAAATTTTGCTATGTGCTTTTGTAATTTGTATATTTATTTTTTATTTTCTACTTAGCTTTATTTTTCAAATAAATGTGTCTTAGAGTCTTAGAAATGTGAGTACTTAAATATATATTTTTTTAAGTCATCACCTTTATTTATATAGTGCTTTTAACAACACAGATTGTGTCACATCAGCTTTACAGTATCAAATAAGAAAATAGTGTCAATAGTGTGTAAAGTTTTATATATATATATATAGAGAGAGAGAGAGAGAGAGAAATTTGAGAATGTTTTACATGAAAATACTATTTTAATCAGAATACAGAGCCCATCCACAAAACCTTCAGACACACCACTGATCAATTTAATTAGGCTTTACATAACTTTTCCAACCCTCATAAGATTTTAAAATACTTGTGTAGCAGATTAACTACATTTATATTGAATTGAAACTTCATAGTCCGAACAACATGTTCTAATTCACTTACATATGTAATTTAAAAATATCGAGAAAAAAAAAAAAAAGCTCATTCTTTTGATTGATCATTTTTGATTTTTTTTTAATTCGATATTTTTAAATAGTATCGGCTACACACTACTTCAGATGACTTTTGAACATCTATAAAGCATTTGCATGGCTCATAAAGCTCATATTTATTAACTGCATATTTCACAAGCTGACCTCAAAGACTTTGAGTCCTCTGATAAATATTACATTTATTTAATACCAGTACATGGGTGCATACAGTTAGATACATCAGTACATTGCTTGCTGTAAAGGATTTACACAATTGTGTAACATTTATAGGTTCTGATGATCAGTTGACCCGAAATTAAACAAGGAAGACTTCAATTCAACTCTCTGTGTAGGTTCCTCAGGCAAGAACATTCATTAATTTCTTTTGTTAGCCGATCACTGGTTCTCAGTGACACATAGATCCAGATAAAGTGTGTTTACAACAGATTAATGACTATAAAATTCACTTTCAGTGTCTACGTCCCCCTCATTCATCTTTCAAACTGTGCTCTATTGTATTGGGTAATAAGGACATTTTAATCAAGCAGTGTCTGAATGTCTTGAGTTTCAATCTGTGCTGAAGCTTATTGTAAAAACACTCTTATAATATTACCAAAAACATATCTCAGTGTAATACAGAAGTACAATGTCACATTATCACTATTGAGATGCATAGAAATCATAAACACTTTATTTTGCATTTACAGTGCCTCCTCCACTTGTTCTTGACTGTCTGTTTTAACTTCTTCTATCGAAGCTGCTTTCTGTCTCCGCTCCGCTTCTGTTATTGTCATTGGATGCAGTGGGAAAAATCCAGCCAATCCTACTCGGAGAAAACATGGATCAAAGTGTGAGGTATGTTGTGAACAGGTGACTTGCCTCTTGCTGTAATCATCACTAAACATTTTATTAAAGGAAATAATGAGTAAGAAATCTTTAGATTGATGCTCACCTAGAAGTTTGGCCACTGGTTTTGTCGTATGAGCCCCACATGCAATCCAGTACTTGATTCTTTCGTAATTGAAGGCGACAAGTTTTTCATTGTGTATGTTTGGGAGAGGGTCATATGAGCCCAGCTGCTCAATATATTTGCTGTCTCTGGCCCATTTATTATAAGCAGCCACAATGCGGTAGAAGGGTCTGTTAGTGGCACCTCCTAGTGCCAGCCTGATGACCACATGCCCACCATGATATTTTTTGAGCAGGAAAGAAGCTAAGACAAAGACATAATGCATAAACATAATGTAAATTTCACACTGGCAATGTTTAATGTCACAAACATGAGGCTTTAATTCAGAAGCAGTAAGACCTGGAGATCCTGGTGGCTACATTTTGGATGTCTTTCTTATTTGAAACGCACATTTAAACTTGAGAGGTCAGTTGTTCAAAAAGTTTAATCTGGATCAGAATGATCTGGATTTGTAATCCCATGTTTTGCTATCCAGGATCAGGTGATCCATCTTACTTTTCTACTGGTTTTTCAAAGCAAAATTGAATTGGATCACAGTGATCCATATACACACTTTTTCAGATGACTAAATCTGGATTATTAGTGCTCTACAGAGCCTCTAAAGGGACATGGTGATGGGAAAAAAATTAGAAAATATGCTTTCCCCCCCCAATGCTTTGTATTCCCTCAGGATTTTTTTGCATTGCATTTCTTTACTGTACTTAAGAGGTAGCCTAACGTTTACCTAATCGCTCTCTCTCTAATGTCTGTGTTTATGTAAATCTAATGGTCAGTGTATCTATTATTTAATATTGAAAGTAGAAAAATGAGAAAGCGGCTCCTTTTTCGTTTTTGACCAAATTTTTCTTTTTTGTTCAGGGGTAGAAAAATGAATAAACAGCTTGAATATTCGATTTCTACACGTGGGCGGGAATTATACGCCCCTTTCTGCTAATTGGTCACTAGGGCTGTGCAATTAATCAAATGCGACAGGGTCAGTAAAGCCTCTACTGTGATTAGTTCGTTAGATTAGCATTATCGCAGGCGAATCGTCTACGATTATGAACGCGATATTGCTTAGCTTGTCAGTGAACTACCTCCGTGTAGTAAATGCTGCTCCATCTGAAAGCATGTGATGGAGATTTACTACTAATCACAGTAATTGGCAGTAATGCGCGGCAGAATACTAGTCCTCACATAAGAAACACAGAACACATAAGAAAGCCCTGTCTAAGCTCTGCCACAGAACGTGTTGTGTCAAGCTATTCATTAGTCTGGTTGTTTGATGAGAAAAAGATTAAATGTAGTTGCAATAAAACTGTTTAAGAATCCGTACAACTGCAGTAGCAGAGGACTAGTATTCTGCCTCGCTGAACTGCAGAAGAACTGATGACGGCAGTTTGATCTTCGGCTGACCAATCAGCAGAAAGGGGCGTTTAATTCCCGCCCACGTGTAGAAATCGAATATTCAAGCTGTTTATTCATTTTTCTACCCCTGAACGAAAAATGAGCCGTTCTCATTTTTCTACTTTCAATATTAAATAAAAAATCAAATGACCAAAAGATGCACTGACCCCGGTCCGATAGCTGAAATCTGATCAGATTACTTCTGAACAACTGGCCCGAGATGTTGAGTGGAATCTTGTTAAATTAGGGAGTCGTCAAAAATTACTAATACTTAGAATAAATTGCATTAAACCTACTTACATAAATGGACCATGACTGATAGATACTCTGTTGAAGACAAAAGAGAGTAAGTCAATAGAAAATATTTATAAAACACCATACATGAGCGAATAAGGTACATAAAAATATGTCAGTCTTTATGAGAGCATGGAGTAGCGTTATATACCACATTTCGCGTAAAAAAACCCCCACATACCTTATAAATCCGGTAACTTCATGTAGATACGCCTGTAATATTATTCAATATAAGCTTAACGTGTATGTAATAGCGCTTAAAAACACAATTATCTGGAGACAGTCAACAACATGACATTCGTAAGGGCGCCGACATCTTTTTCTGCCGCACCGGAAAAGTGTTTATATTCTTCTTCTGTGGGATTTATTGGCGGGTCGCATACCAGCTTTTTAGCGTACCGCCATCTCCTGTGTTGGAGTGTGAAGTGATTTTAGTCTAAGTGTATATTACGATATCTATATTCTATTCTTAAGCCCCCAATTGCTCATGAATATTAAGTATGTTACGTCTGTACGTTCTAGCAACTTAACGTTATTTATATTCATGTTGCTACGTGTAAACAGTAGGTGTATAATATGATGAATTCAGCCACTAGGTGGTGGTTTTGTTCTATGAAGATCTGGTTTGTGTTAAGCTTTCAAACGACATTAATTAAAGGTCCAAGCACCTTCTTCTTTTATTATTCTTTTTCTGGCCTAAAAGTGTCTGGCTAGCCAAAACCGTATAGTCCTCCTAAGTGCCTCCTAATGACCTGATAACGACATTGCAACATTTTTCAAACAAAATCCTGCTGAACATGATGCTAAATGTAGCCGATACATTGTAATGTTGTACATATGCTTTATTTTAAGAATTTTATGTGCAAACATTCAGCACAGTATAAATATTTTCCATATAAATATTAATTTAACAATAATTTATTGTGCTCTCAGTGTAAACACAAGCATGCTATCATAACAAAAAAACATAAAAATAGTACACTCAGTAAATGTACAGTGCCAACAAAAACAAACATAAAAACCATCAACATAACTGACTGTTCTACAGCTGGTTAATGTGGTAGCACTGTAAATAGATCAGAAATTTGAATAAGAAATGTGATTATATATGACACCCTCTCATACCAAGAAAACAAATCTCTGCATTTCCTATATTGTAAGTCGCTTTGGATAAGCGTTTGTATTTATGTGGCATCGAGCAGGAAGCCCCGCCCACACCGTCAGCTATTGGACCGTAGTACAGCTTCTAATGTATATTAATGATCAAATATAGACGTAGAGAGGGTGAAAATCTGCTTTTAAATGACAAACCATAAACCATAAAAAACGTGCCCTCTATTGAAGCGTCACAGAAATTTATGCATATGCTGTGGAGTGCTTGGTATCATAGATAAGTGCTTTTGAGTTTCAAGTGACTGAGTTTTACAGAGATAGCCTACTTTATACATTGTTCTCCCCGCCCACACCGTCAGCTATTGGACCGAAGTACAGCTTCTAATATATATTAATTATCAAATATGGACGTAGAGAGGGTGAAAATCTGCTTTTAAATGACAAACCATAAACCATAAAAAACGTGCCCTCTATTGAAGCGTCACAGAAATGTATGCATATGCTGTGGAGTGCTTGGTATCATAGATAAGTGCTTTTGAGTTTCAAGTGACTGAGTTTTACAGAGATAGCCTACTTTATACATTGTTCTTGTGCAATGTAAATATTATGAACTGAGATTCTTGACAATCATTTTACTTGAAATACTCTAAATAATCTGACACCAACCCAGTAAATGCATGTACAATTATGTTGGTTTCCTGAGATTATAATGTCTGAATTCTTTTAAAAATGTTCTGTTCATCAGACATCCACCACTTCAGTTGCTCTGGTCTTTATCTGTAGCAGAGAGAAAAAAAATGTGATTAAAAAAGAATCAATCTAACAACGACCAATACATGTTATGTTCCTTTTCCAATTTATTAAATGATATGCACAATTGCTCATCCTACCGTACAGGTGTATTTTCATGGTATGAGCTGAAAGACCCAGGTGCTGAATCTTCTGTGACTGAAAAATTTTGATGCCCATAACCTCTGTCTATGGATCCTGAAATAATATAGTTAATATTTTCAGTTACCAATAGTTTGAGAGTTTCATCTACTGATGCTGAAGTATATTTACTAAAGCAGTTGCAAAGCTAGACATCGTACCTCTTGATGTAAAATCAAAGAAGTCATCGTCAAAAAGTGAAAACCTCCTTTTGCTTGATGTTCTGCTGAAATTAGATCATGGTGTTATTTGTTTGTTTTGATGTTTTGGTCTTTGAATAAGTCACAGAAACAGTTATACAGACCTCTTGGCTCTGTAGAGCACCACAATCATCACAGCCAAGACAATAAGTAGAGCAAAAGCTGCTAAACAGCCGAAGAGAACAGCCGAAGATTTATTTCATAGATTTTTAAATGAATCGGAGTCATAAAAGATTTTTTCCAGGGTGGGTCCCAAATCGTTATTTAGAAACATTATTTGCGAGTTGTTGCTGGGATAGTTATATACTGCAATACTTTCAGCAAGGACACTTCCTCGCCTAAATGGGAAAAATACATGCCACATGTTAATATATCTTTTGCTTAGCAAATATTTGTAAATGTATGAAATTCGATGTTTTGGTCTTTGAATAAGTCACAGAAACAGTTATACAGACCTCTTGGCTCTGTAGAGCACCACAATCATCACAGCCAAGACAATGATAAGTAGAGCAAAAGCTGCTAAACAGCCGAAGAGAACAGCCGAAGATTTATTTCATAGATTTTTAAATGAATCGGAGTCATAAAAGATTTTTTCCAGGGTGGGTCCCAAATCGTTATTTAGAAACATTATTTGCGAGTTGTTGCTGGGATAGTTATATACTGCAATACTTTCAGCAAGGACACTTCCTCGCCTAAATGGGAAAAATACATGCCACATGTTAATATATCTTTTGCTTAGCAAATATTTGTAAATGTATGAAATTCAAGAAAAATCACCTTACATTAGCCTACGTATGTGCACATCTTTGAAATTTTGTGCGTCTGCTCTTTTACAAAGGATTGAAAGCTGTTAAAAAAAAAAGAAAAATCAAAAATTTTTTCATTTTTCATTTTACTTCAAAATTTGTATTTCTTAATATAAATATTTATACATAATACACTTTGCAAATATGCAAATAATAAATATAAATTATTACAAAATAAGTTTCACTGCCATCAAGGATTAATTTACATCTCCTGACTAAGATTAGTAATTAGAGTTAATGTATGCAATATTGCAGTAAATGCATTGATCTAATTTAACCTTTTTCTCTTGTGATAATTTTTAAAATACGTTTAAAGTGATCTAATCCAAATAACATTCATACATTTTAAAGTGTAGCTTAAGAGTCAGACTACTTTTGGGGCCAATGCAGTGAAATAATGGTAAGCAAATTTGTGAGCTTTAAAGTACCTCAAGAAAAGGAACTAGAAACACTTACCTCATGTTTTAAGGTGGAAATTAGTTTTTTTGAATCTGGTGAGTCCATATTTTCATACTCTGTAAGATAGTCCATCATAATTCTGAGAGAGATGCTTGCATTCCTTGTGGGTGTGCTTTCAGCTACAAATAAATCATAGATTTAAAAAGATTTCAACATAAGTGTGCTGCAAATTGTGACAAGTCTTTTGTAATGAAAAATTAAATAATGGATGTCTGTGTGTTGTATATCATATTAGCTTTACAACATAAGTACAAATGTTTTAGCTAAAACGTGACACAATCAACAATACAACTAACTTAAATTATGTCACACTTCACAAATTACTCATAAGTATCTTGGGTGCTAATTTAATATTGATTCAATACCCACAGCACAATGAAATAATTATTTAACACGAAGTGTAATAATGATCATTTGGAAAGATTTTTTAATGAAGTAAGGCCAGATTTAAGTTTTAGAATTAAATTCAAATTAAAAAACTTAATTTAACTTAACTAACCTCGTTCTCGCCATGAATATAGCCAAGGTAGCTCGCATGGCGTTAAATCATAAACAAACAAACAATAATAATGATAATTTAGGAATAGTATGATAAATACTCACACCAAAAAACTGTGGATAAGTCATATGCAAAATTGCAATACTCTCCAAAAGTGAAAGAATTGCATTGACACTGACATTTCCCAGATGTTACATTGAAGATGCATGGGGACCCATTACACTGACAATTCTCCAGACAGTTTTGAGTTGTTGAAACTGAGTTGAGAGTTGTTGCAGATGAATGAGGTTCTGTTGATGAAGATTTCTGGGTACTAGTTTGAGCAGAAGGGCTCGACTGGGATGATGTAGAAATGCTAAATGTTTGGGCTGTAACAGCTGGGGTTATTGTTTGAGGATTAGGGGAAGTTTGTCCTTCTGTTGTAGTAAATAGTGAAGATGGAGTTGTACTTATTCTGGATAATGTAGTTTCCAGTGTCGAACGACTTTCAAGTGTAGATGATGTGGTCGTGGTCATAGGGGACATAGCTGTTGTAAATGCTGATTGAGCTGTCATTGTAGATTCTGTTTCTCTAGTAGAAGTAAATTGAGTGGATTGTGTCTGCTGACTTGTTGATTGTTCTACACTAGATGAAGATATTTCTGTTATAGATGAGGTAAATTTTGATGTGGTTTGTCCTTCTGTTGTAGACGATGGTGATGATGAAGCTAAAGAAGTACTTCTCGATATTATAGTTTCAAGTGTAGACGATTCTAATGTTGACATGCTCGTAGGGGTTATAACTGTTGTAAATGTTGATTGAGCTGTTGTAGGTTCTGTTTCTGTGGAAGAAGTAAATTGAGTGGTTTGTGCCTGCTGGCTTGTTGTTTGCTCTACACTGGATGTGGGTATTTCTGTTGTTGATGAAATTAATTCTGATGTACTTTGTTGTGTCGTAGATGGTGAAAATGGAGAGGTACCTATTGTGGACAATGTAGTTTCCTCTGTTGTAACACTTTCAATTGTAGATGATTCTAATGTTGAAATGCTCGTAGGGATCATAACTGTTGTAAATGCTGATTGAGCTGTTGTAGGTTCAGTTTCAGTGGTAGAACTAAACTGAGTGGTTTGTGTTTGCTTGCTTGATGTTTGCTCTACACTGGAAGTAGGTATTTCTGCTGTTAATGAAGTGAATTCTGATGTACTTTGTCCTTCTGTTGTAGTAGACGGTAAGGATGAAGAGGTACCTATTGTGGATAATGTAGTTTCCAGTAGACGATGGTGATGATGAAGCTAAAGAAGTACTTCTAGATATTATAGTTTCCTCTGTTGTACCACTTTCAAGTGTAGATGATTCTAATGTTGACATGGTCGTAGGGATCATAACTGTTGTAAATGCTGATTGAGCTGTCCTTGTAGGTTCTGTTGCTGTGGTAGAGCTAAACTGAGTGGTTTGTGCCTGTTGGCATGTTGTTTGCTCTACACTGGAAGTAGGTATTTCTGTAGTTGAAGTGAATTCTGATGTACTTTGCTGTGTCGTAGTAGATGGTGAAAATGGAGAGATACCTATTGTGGATAATGTAGTTTCTTCTGTTGTATTTGCTGGCTTGTTGTTTGCTCTACGCTGGATGTAGGTATTTCTGCTGTTGATGAAATCAATTCTGATGTATTTTGTCCTTCTGTTGTAGTAGACGGTAAGGATGAAGAGGTACCTATTGTGGATAATGTAGTTTCCAGTGTTGAACCTCTTTCAAGTGTAGATGATTCTAATGTTGACATGCTCGTAGGGGTCATAACTGTTGTAAATGTTGATTGAGCTGTTGTAGGTTCTGTTTCTGTGGTAGAGCTAAACTGAGTGGTTTGTGTTTGCTGCCTTGTTACTTGCTCTACACTGGAAGTAGGTATTTCTGTAGTTGATGAAGTGAATTCTGATCTACTTTGCTGTGTCGTAGTAGATGGTGAAAATGGAGAGGTACCTATTGTGGATAATGTAGTTTCTTCTGTTGTAACACTGTCAATTGTAGATGATTCTAATGTCGACATGCTCGAAGGGGTCAAAATTGTTGTAGATGTTGATTGAGCTGTCCTTGTAGGATCTGCTTCTGTGGTAGAACTAAACTGGTTCAATTGTAGATGTTGAGCTGTCCTTGTAGGTTCTGCTTCTGTGGTAGAACTAAATTGAGTGGCTTGTGTCTGCTGGCTTGTGTTTTGCTCTGCACTGGATGTAGGTATTTCTGTTGTTGATGAAGTGAATTCTGATGTACTTTGTCCTTCTGTTGTAGTAGATGGTGAAGATGGAGAGGTACGTGTTGTGGATAATGTTGTTTCCAGTGTTGAACCACTTTCAAGTGTAGATGATTCTAATGTTGACATGCTCGTAGGGATCATAACTGTTGTAAATGCTGATTGAGCTGTCCTTGTAGGTTCTGTTTCTGTGGTAGAAGTAAACTGAGTGGTTTGTGCCTGCTGGCTCGTTGTTTGCTTTACACTGGATGTAGGTACTTCTGTTGTTGATGAAATGAATTCTGATGTACTTTGTTGTGTCGTAGATGGTGAAAATGGAGAGGGTCCTTCTGTTGTAGTAGATGGTGAAGATGGAGAGGTACGTGTTGTGGATAATGTAGTTTCCGGTGTTGAACCACTTTCAAGTGTAGATGATTCTAATGTTGACATGCTCGTAGGGGACATAGCTGTTGTATGTAACACTTTCAAGTGTAGGTGATTCTACTGTCGACATGCTCGTAAGGGTCAAAACTGTTGTAAATGTTGATTGAGCTGTCATTGTAGGTTCTGCTTCTGTGGTAGAACTAAACTGAGTAATTTGTGTTTGCTGGCTTGTTGTTTGCTCTACACTGGAAGTAGGTATTCCTGCTGTTGATGAAGTGAACTCTGATGTACTTTGTCCTTCTGTTGTAGTAGATGCTAAAGATGGAGAGGTACCGGTTGTGGATGTCATTTCCAGTGTTGAACCACTTTCAAGTGTAGATGATTCTATTGTGGACGTGCTCATAGCAGTCATAACTGTTGTAAATGCTGATTGAGCTGTTGTAGGTTCAGTTTCAGTGGTAGAACTAAACTGAGTGGTTTGTGTTTGCTTGCTTGATGTTTGCTCTACACTGGAAGTAGGTATTTCTGTTCTTGATGAAGTGATTTCTGATGTACTTTGTTGTCTCATAGTAGATGGTGAAAATGGAGAGGTACCTATTGTGGATAATGTAGTTTCCAGTGTTGAACCTCTTTCAAGTGTAGGTGATTCTAATGTCGACATGCTCGTAAGGGTCAAAACTGTTGTAAATGATGATTGAGCTGTCATTGTAGGTTCTGCTTCTGTGGTAGAACTAAACTGAGTAATTTGTGTTTGCTGGCTTGTTGTTTGCTCTACACTGGAAGTAGGTATTCCTGCTGTTGATGAAGTGAACTCTGATGTACTTTGTCCTTCTGTTGTAGTAGATGCTAAAGATGGAGAGGTACCGGTTGTGGATGTCATTTCCAGTGTTGAACCACTTTCAAGTGTAGATGATTCTATTGTGGACGTGCTCATAGCAGTCATAACTGTTGTAAATGCTGATTGAGCTGTTGTAGGTTCTGTTTCTGTGGTAGAACTAAACTGAGTGGTTTGTGTTTGCTGGCTTGTTGTTTGCTCTACACTGGAAGTAGGTATTTCTGCTGTTGATGAAATCAATTCTGATGTACTTTGTCCTTCTGTTGTAGTAGACGGTAAGGATGAAGAGGTACCTATTGTGGATAATGTAGTTTCCGGTGTTGAAGCACTTTCAAGTGTAGATGATTCTAATGTTGTCATGCTCGTAGGGGACATAGCTGTTGTAAATGTTGATTGAGCTGTCAATGTAGACAGATGCACTAGATTTATATAGATTCCTCATTAGCGACTGTTTCTATGGGCTGCTATACGTAAGCCGTCCGCTTTATTGTAATGGTCAACTTGACGTCATTCACCATAGTAACCAATGTCTATGTCAGATGCTATCAAAGTCCCTTTAAGGCATGTCACTCGGCAGCCATCTTTGAAACGCCTCTCAGGCATGCAAGTGCAGCTCCTATCACTTTGTATGGGGAAACATCAAATTCTCCCAAACTGTTCACTAAGCTTACGATTAATTTTCATATTTGAAATATGACCAATGAAACCAATGAAATCTGACAACAACTGTGTCATAAATGGTGTTTCTTTTGCTCAAATAGCGTTATAAAAAGCTTATTATTCAGGCTAGATCAGCCAGTGTGCATGTGCAGTCCTAAGCGCATGTCTTAGAATGCTACTGTTTCTATAGCAACCAGGATTTCTAATGGCAGCTGCAGTGACACGCTGACTTTACTGATCAGCGATTGGCTCTTTCATTCAGAAGGCGGTGCTT
Source organism: Sinocyclocheilus rhinocerous (assembly GCF_001515625.1). Lineage (NCBI taxonomy): Eukaryota > Metazoa > Chordata > Actinopteri > Cypriniformes > Cyprinidae > Sinocyclocheilus > Sinocyclocheilus rhinocerous. The sequence continues at coordinate 1,511,311 of NW_015642820.1, forward strand.
CTTGCAATTGAGCGGCCATATTTAGTGTTGCATTTCTCTCCATTCAAAACTATACGAGTGACACATCTTCAGTATTCTATAGTCTTTGATGCTACCAAGCTGCGCCTGTGGAAAGATACTGAAGTTTGCGTGTGCTTTTCTTTCTCTTGATAATTCAGGTATGTTTTCATAAAAAGTGAAAATGTGTGCCATCATGAATGTAAAAACATGCAAGTAAACATATGTCTTCGAAAGCGAATAGCTTGTTCACGAGTAGTCTTCAGGGCCAGCCCAAGCCTTTATGGGGCTCAGGGCTCTGAACCAGTTCAAGGAACGAAAATGAAAACCGGAAACAAACAAATTTTGACAGGAACAGAACCAGAAACAAAAACAAAATAAAATGTAATAGTTCTGCACAGAATCGAAAATTTGAAATGGCCATTAACCGGTTAATAACGTTATTTTATTGTTCCATTTAATATTTGAATTTTCCAGTCAACCAATCATGAATTCAAGTTGTGCGGCCTGACGCATCAAATGAGTGAAATGCCCGCGCTCAGCTGTGAACTCATCATAGGTTGCAATGGCAATGCACCGGCGCTTCTGTGAACGTAGAAAACAGAATAAAACTATAGGTTTACATACCCCCACCTGCAATTTAGGCCGCTGTGCCTATACAATAAATATATTTCACTTAAATCTTTGACAGATTAACAAAACGAAGGAAAAAAATGTTCATCCACAGTTCACGGAAAGGAAAACGAGACAGCAGAAAGTAGTTTTCTTTATTTTGCAAAAGTTTTACAGTTCCCTGTCGATACTTCACTCGTACTGCGTCTTGCTAAAGACGCTATGGGGAAAAAGCCTTTTTTCTCCTGAACTGAAGCCTTTTTCAATCATGCAGTGAACCTGCACGGCCATTGGTTCGTGGAGTGTATTAAAAACGAACCAATGGCTCTGCAGCGGAGCTGCACAAGCCTATGGCGACAAAGCCCGCCAGAGCCCGCCAGAATGGGCGGGGCCATCTGGCTATATAAGCGGGTGTTCGCCACAGGATTCTCAGATTTCTTCTCCTTCAGAGACGACTCTACGCTCTACGCTGATCCCGAAGCCTGTTCACCGTTAACACGCCTCGCAGCTGGACTGAGACCTCTTTGCTCGGCTGATCCGCTTTCTTCGCCGCCTCAGCGTCGCAGCAGTTCCGGTCCTGTTCCCCTGCCGCCATCTGGCGATTCTAAAAGAGCTTACTAAAAGAACTTGGCATTGTTGCAAATGCCACGCCGTTACTGCAGTTCGTGCAGGTCTTCCCTGCACGCCGATGATGGCCACGCTGAGTGCGTTTCCTTCTTGGGGAAATACCACGCAGAAGCTGCGCTCACGGGAACTGATTGTTCTCACTGCGAGAACTTCAGTCTCGCCTCTCTACGCTCACGGATCGCTTTCTTTTCAGAGAGTGACTCCGCCCCTCGCGCCCTCCCGTTTTCTTCCTCCCAGGGACCTGTGAGGAAAAAACAGTGGGGCAGAGGACTCGAGCGTCCAGCTGCGAGCAAGCTCAAGTCAGCCCAGATCCCGCGTGCCTCGCCCTCGCCTCAGAGAGAGGTTTCACTCGTCCTCTTCTCCCAGCCTGACCAGCATCCCTCTGCCAGTGTGAGCGATCTGGTCTCGTTTGGGGGTAGTGAAGACGAGCTGTCCGATGACAGCATGTCATTGACAGCCTCGGATGCAGAGGAGCTGTTGGGCTCGGTTACCGACCCCGCCCCCTTGCCGTCATCTGCACCCAGCGCCGCCAAAGTCCGGAATGGATGCCGAACTTCTCCGTATCCTCTCAAAAGCAGTTGAAGAGCTGGGTTTGGAGTGGTCTCCACCGGAGGAGCCCTCTCGCAGCCGTCTGGCCGAGTGTTTCCTGCCGGGACGCCGTTAGGCCCCTCGTCAGCGTTCCTCTCCATTCTTCCCGGAGGTCCACGACGAGCTCACCAGATCATGGCGCGCTCCCTACTCTGC
>NW_015642820.1:1513971-1519155 GCF_001515625.1 Sinocyclocheilus rhinocerous
CGCTCACGGATCGCTTTCTTTTCAGAGAGTGACTCCGCCCCTCGCGCCCTCCCGTTTTCTTCCTCCCAGGGACCTGTGAGGAAAAAACAGTGGGGCAGAGGACTCGAGCGTCCAGCTGCGAGCAAGCTCAAGTCAGCCCAGATCCCGCGTGCCTCGCCCTCGCCTCAGAGAGAGGTTTCACTCGTCCTCTTCTCCCAGCCTGACCAGCATCCCTCTGCCAGTGTGAGCGATCTGGTCTCGTTTGGGGGTAGTGAAGACGAGCTGTCCGATGACAGCATGTCATTGACAGCCTCGGATGCAGAGGAGCTGTTGGGCTCGGTTACCGACCCCGCCCCCTTGCCGTCATCTGCACCCAGCGCCGCCAAAGTCCGGAATGGATGCCGAACTTCTCCGTATCCTCTCAAAAGCAGTTGAAGAGCTGGGTTTGGAGTGGTCTCCACCGGAGGAGCCCTCTCGCAGCCGTCTGGCCGAGTGTTTCCTGCCGGGACGCCGTTAGGCCCCTCGTCAGCGTTCCTCTCCATTCTTCCCGGAGGTCCACGACGAGCTCACCAGATCGTGGCGTGCTCCCTATTCCGCCCGCCTCCGTACTTCCGCTTCATCCGCCCTCACCTCTATCGACGGTGCTGAAGAGAAGGGGTACGAAAAGCTGCCTCCCCTGGACGAGTCAGTGGCTGCGCACCTCTGCCCGCCCACGGCTATCGGCTGGAAGGCAAAGGCCGCCCATCTGTCCAAACCATGTAGGACCACTTCAGCACTCGCTGGACGCGCCTATTCTTCTGCTGGAGAGGCGGCTTCGGCGCTCCATTCAATGGCGGTCCTCCAGGTCTTTCAGGCCTAGATCCTCGCCTCCACGGACGAGTCTGGCCTGGACCCCATGACTCTCAGGGAGCTGAGGAGTGCAACTGACCTGGCTCTGCGTGCGACCAAGACCACCGCTCAGGCTATCGGGAGGTCGATGGACAGCCTTGTGGTGCTCGAACGCCATTTATGGCTGACGCTAGATGAGGCCAAGTCTCGCTGCAGCCAGACCACCCCCCAAGCAGCCTCTCTCTGTCAAAATGGGTTATGGAGATACTAAAACAAGGTTATTCCCTCCAATTCGCTCAAATTGGACAGTTAATGGCAGTTGGTGTGTGTTGCATTTGTGATAATCGATTCCCATGTCAAATAATAATACATTTATCTCAGTATATGATAATTAAATAGAAAAAGACTCAGAAATTGTAAATGTATATTTATTTAGAGTAATGTATATGCTTTATGGGAGTGACATTGATAATTTGTGTCAAGTGAAACTGTTATAGTTTAAATGATACAAGATAACAGATGCATGACGGTGACAAATGAGTTTAATGGTTCAATTGTAAATAGTTATATAAAAGAAGTATTCACAGAGAAAATGAAAAAGATGACTGACTGAAGGAATATTAAAGTATATTTTGTGTCATACTGATAAATATACAGAAGCTATAAAGATTAGATGTGTTAATGTATAAGAGTGATATACAAGAAACAAGTATTTGAAGACTATTGCGGATTATTGCTGCTCTCCCTGCTTATTCATTTCAGGCTGCATGGATGGGCAGGGAGTTTTTGCCCAGAACAGAACCATACCGCCAAACTGAATGCTAAGTGTTAATAATTTTGACGATAGTGATCCTGACAGAACTGTATTTTTGGCTACATGAAACATGATTTGTGATTATGCTGTTGCTCTGATGTTAATGTTAATAAAGAGACGCTATCAATCTGTGCCTGAGGAAAGCCACTGTAGTTTGCATTGCTTTTGTTTCTCCTGATAATTCAGGTACTTTTAATCTGTTTATATGTTCCACGCCCCGGACCTGTAACATTATAACGGCATTATTAGGGGCCAAGCACCGAAGGTGTGAAGCCACCTATTGTATCTGTTGGCGTTCTTCTTCTTCTTCTTCTTCCATTTCTTCTTCTTCTTCTTCTTCCGCTCTTGAGTATATGGCAGCCCATAGAACCACTTGCGGGAAAGTTATGAAATTTGGCAGACTGATAGAGGACAGTCTGACTTGTCACCATAGCAAATTTGGAGTCGCTAACTCAATCCCTCTAGCGCCACCAACTGTCCATAGTTGCACTTATGTTTATGCTAATAACTTTTGAAATGTAAAGTTCAGATGGAAAATTCATAAGGTCAGGATTTTTCGCAATTTTTAATAGTTTGAAAAACCTACTTTTTCAAACTCGTCCTAGACGGTTTGTCTGATTTTCACCAAAATTGGCTCAGATCATCTTCAGATTATGCTGGCAATAAGTTATCAAAAGCTTTTTGATAGATCCATCCGTTCTTGAAAACCACACAAACAAATTAGACGAAAAGCTCGCCAAATCACACTTGAGGCTATATCTCTCCAACGCTTTGCCATATTCAGACCAAACTTGGTGTATGTTATAATAATCATGACCTGAGGCTACCTGGACAGTTTTGGCACAGCGCCACCTAGTGGTCAGGAGATATGAAAAATTATTATTTTTGTTTATTACTTCTGAATGGTGTGGCCAAAATTCACAAAACTGGTCGCAGTGCAGCATGCCGAGTCGAATGATACTCAATTTCCCCATGTCAGCCATTTTGGACATAAGCGATTTTGAATTTTGTCGTAAAATGCTATATTTTACAAACACATTGGCGTATCATTACGAAACTCGGTATGTGTCTTCGGCATCATGCCCTGATGCCGTTTTGATCATCATCTTAAAATCATCCTAAAATGGCTTTAATTACTCATTGTTGCAGTTGGTTTGATGCTCCATGCCATGCTTAGCTCCTCATTTTGTTGCTTTACAATTTTTTTTTATTGTTGCTTAATTGTTACTTGCAGCAATATTTTTAAATCTATATTTTATGTTTAAATTTTACTTTAATATTTATTTTTCTTATTGACTTTTTTATACAAAATGTATACAAAATTTACATTATAGAGGTTTGTCAGTATGTATATTTATCACATACCACAGATAGAGTATTTATAGCATGGGTGTTATGAATATAACATCAGTCTTTGTGTACTAGTCTGACAGCATCCAACTTGACAAAATATGTCAAATATGTTTGAGGCAATTTGTAAGTCAGAGACATGGGATAATTGGTTAAGATTGTGAAGTGCCGGAATATGTGATTTTTTAATTTTTTTGTTACGCATATGCTATATAATACAAATTTACATGGTAATTAATTGTGTTCTTTTATATATCATGTAGATCAGTCAACTAGAGAATGTGAAGATGCAGTCAGATTTTTTGCAGTTCACAGTGTCTTTCTATATTTTCACCAGCTATTCACATTCTTTTCTTTTTAAGAAAATGTAAACACACACACACACACACACACACATATAGTCAGAGACATGGGATAATTGGTTAAGATTGTGAAGTGCCGGAATATGTGATTTTTTTATTTTTTTGTTACGCATATGCTATATAATACAAATTTACATGGTAATTAATTGTGTTCTTTTATATATCATGTAGATCAGTCAACTAGAGAATGTGAAGATGCAGTCAGATTTTTTGCAGTTCACAGTGTCTTTCTATATTTTCACCAGCTATTCACATTCTTTTCTTTTTAAGAAAATGTAAACACACACACACACACACACACACATATATATATATATATATATATAATCAGTTAATTTAGTTTTAAACTAAATAACGAAAGGCTTTTGAAACTTACCTGAGTTTGCTCCAATTCTCATGACTGCAAAAAATACCAGTAGGACTGAGGCAATAAAGTACGTTTTTTTCCAGAAATACATGTTGAGATTGTTTCCGTGAGATAGCAGTTTGTTGAAAATTATAAAATATTTATAAAATATATCTTTCAACGTTTGCTCTCTCCAGCAAAATCTGTATGAAAATAATCAGCCAAATGAACCTGCCATCAGTGTTTTTGCTCTGTTAAATTTCATCATCAACCTGATGTGTGCGTGTTTCCCTGCAAACAATAAATGTCATCCAGTATGGGCGCTTTTGCGTTTAAAAAAATTTAAGTTCACGCCTTTAGTAAACCACACTGATTGGGAGTGCATGTGGTTTTGTAATGCCTGAAGAGTTATATGACCTTCACCTGTTACACCCTTTCCATGACAGGTTGCAATAAATCCAAGAGAAAAAAAAATCTTCTTTTTATTTGTGTATTTTCTGAAAATTTGTATTTGTACTTGTTCCCCTTTATAGATATTTAATGACAAGAGGAACTGCTAAAACAGATATTTTGGGTAATATTATTGTACATACAATAAAACATCAGTTTTAAATTTAGTGGCTATTACAGTTCATACATTGCAATTTGATTTAGACCAATACCTAATAATACCTAGTTTATTACTCCAAACAAATCCAAAGATTACCTGAAAGATCCAAACTCAATTGCAACAGGCCGGAGATTAAGTGGATTTTGAGTTGATGCCTGATTTATATTCATAAGTTTTGTTGTAGCCTGATTTGGACAATGAAAATAACTGTTTCAGACTATCATATTACACTCTTCAGAAACTCATCAGTTTAGCATTTGAACTAGGTCCAGAAGCTAGTTCGCACGACTCACATTACAGAAAATAAACAAATACGTTGCTAATAGGTTGCTAGGCTGTGCATAGATAAGGCTTGGGTCACTCCTTAATTGTAGGTATATGAGATATTTCCATCCATTGATTTTTCTGAGATAGAATTTAAAATATATTAGTCCAAAATGAAAATAACTTGGGGCGGAGAACTTAACTCTGCAGGAAAGTGGCTTCCTCAATCTGACACTTATCACATAGTGGGGAGGCATCTAAAAAAATTCTATGATGCTTTGTTTTAGAATAATGAAGTCGGTGAAGGAACTTAAATTGGATAAGGCAATGAATAGAATTGACAGAGCATTTATAAATATGCTCATTAACTCAGTGCCCGTCACTTATCTTCTCCCTTACTTCAAGTTTCCATCTTATGTGATCTTATCACCAGATCTCTAGGTGAAGTCTTGCATAATAATGGATTATAAAATATAAATATCAAGTAGAAAGTATAAAGTGAATTATAAAGTATAGAAATCAATCTTTCCATGCCCTCCAATCTCATTCTCCTTCTCAGATTTGAGATATGTTACTACACTCACATATGTTTGATTTAAATAGGAATTTACTACAATGGCAAAAGCTGTTT
>NW_015642821.1:0-157 GCF_001515625.1 Sinocyclocheilus rhinocerous
AAGTTATCAACCATTCAGAATAGATCCACGCCTGATCGATGAAAACCCTACTGAAAATTTTATTGGCTATAAGTGAAATGCACCAGAAAGTCTTTCAACAATCAAAGATGGAACTTTCATTTCTTTACTATGTAAGTTTATGCTAGAAATGTTTTGC
>NW_015642821.1:272-583 GCF_001515625.1 Sinocyclocheilus rhinocerous
CATTACAGGTCAAAGCCATCTGATGTTCCATTTATCTAAATAAACAACATATATGGCTCTTAAAACACTGCCTATGAAAATTCAGTATTGTCATATTTCGAGTATCTCAACTGAATTGAGGTAATTTGTTTGTCATCAATGTTTGTAAAACAAAATGTAACCAACACAATAAATCAGTGCAAATAGTTTTAATAAAGCTGAAATAGTCTTCAGTTTACACATCTGTTAGGCTAGTGCATGTTCATTTTAAAATGCATAGCTCAGAAAGAATCATGATTTCTATTTATTTTCCACTGATTTATTGATGAGCA
>NW_015642822.1:0-1022 GCF_001515625.1 Sinocyclocheilus rhinocerous
TCAAGTTTTGATCTCTGCAAACCAAACTATCACTTTAATGAAATATTGATATGAATATATTTTTTCCCACTAATAAAAAGATTTTATCATTAGCTAGCTCCACACTGGAGAGCTGATTTATAACAGAAAATCAAGTTGTAATTCTAACTGAAAGTGACACTGACTCTGGTTTTTAATGTTTAATACTGTAAAGCTGCTTGATTTAAAGTCAGCATGAAACGGAAGTTGCTATTGCATAAAGTACTATATAAATAAACATGACGTGACTGGACTTTACTGAAGTACCGAACTGCAGAGCTCGTGCAAACATCCACATCGCTGTAATCAGATGTGTTTTTAACTGCTGATTTCTCACCATTGTCAGTTTTTGATGTGTTTATTTCATTATTGAGAGGAAAGCGCGCAGCATACGTTTACATAATCATCCAAACATCGCTCAGCAGCTTCATGTTCGGTTCTGCTCCGTTTGCTCTGAAACGCTTTGTCTTCTTCTCTTGAATTGCATCAGGAGGGCTGAATTACAGTATTGCGCTACAGCGACACACTGGTCAAACCGTGTTATTCCAGGGTCTTACATTAGGTCATATGAGATCAAATGGCTACTCGACAACAAAAATATTTGTCGACAATTTGTTTTGTCGATGTTGTCGATAATGTTGACTAGTTTGAAGAGCCTGTGCCAAAACTGAGAAAAATTACGCTATACTGATGTGCACATGCCCAGTAGTTTTTGCTGTATGCCATCTAGCCATAACCCAGAGGATGGTTTGAAAAAGTTTTTAATCTTCAAAAGTTTCTAATTAATCAACTCGTGTCATGCGTAGTCCGGTCAACGGATTCACATATTGATCAATAATATAAAATATCCAAGTGTGTGATTATAATTAATAATTGACGTGAGTAGTAGCAAAAAATATTTTGGGTGAGCTCTATGTTCGGGGGCTCTGAGACCCCAGCTATAGAACATGATAAAATGCAATAGAGGTGTGACGTGCATTCAGTTTCTGTCTGGTGTTGAGGTT
>NW_015642822.1:1116-15360 GCF_001515625.1 Sinocyclocheilus rhinocerous
ACACACACACACAACCAAGTCAATGTAAAGTCAAACACAAGAGTCATGTGAAGTGCCGATTTTTTTCGAACCAGCTGTCCCGACCTTCCGATACTGCATGACGTTCGAAGCTTCAAACGTCATCAATCACGTGGTATTGTCATTTCGATACAAGCATCGGCACAGTGTGTGATACAATAGTGCTTTGAAAACTGCATCGGAGCCATCAATCGTCCCATCACTACTATAGTATTTTACAGTTATGATAGAATATATAATGATTCAATTTACAGTACCTTCATAAATTGAAAAAGCAAAAATACCTGTTGCACATTCTTTGTTCATAATTTTGTAGATATGAAGTAAAATAAATTATGTAGAATTTTATGCAGAAAAACAATCTTGCTCAGACCAAGGCAACTTGAAGCACCTGATATCATAATTACAACTTCCCAATTCGTAAATTCGAACTTCCCAGGAGGACTTGAACGCACCATTAGTCATAGTCTGGAGCCTACAGGCTTGTAGCATCTAAAGGGACATATCGGTGAAAAAAAAAATTGAAATGGGAGGGAAAATAATATTTAAGTGCATTTGTGTTAGCTTGAAAAACTTTTGTGTTCACTTGCAAAATATTGCGTTCCCCCAAGAAACTTTACATTTGCAAACAATTTACAACTTTACCTTTACAAGTACTGAAATATAGATTTTCCTCCCACCTCATTTTTTATTTATTTATTTTTTCAAACGACCTGTTTAAATAAGTAATAACTATTTAAAGTGTAAATTTCTTGCATTCTAGGTTTATTTTTATTTTTATATCTCCTGTGTTCATGTTGTTTTTGTAACTATGGGTACCACTGACAGATGTAGGAGGGTTAACTTGAATCTCAGAGTATAAATGGACAAGCCTGAGCTGCTCTGAGACCATTTAACAAATTATATTGAGTGGGCATGTACTGTATTTATATTAATCTTTCTTTGCATATTTGTCTTTACCATGTCATTATTTATGAAATAATTCTAGGCACAATTTGGTCAATTTTTGAGTGGCTTTTTACATTTACAAAACAAACATTGTGTTTCAGTCTTGCATATCAGTCACTATTTGAAGCACACGTGATGATTGCAAATGAAACTGACATTGAGAATGTGTTTCTCTGCTATCCACTCCGGCCGGACTCCTGTCCCAGAGCTCATCGACTGACCATCCTTAAAGTGGCGATGTATGTTTTCATGGTACTGATGATTCTCACAACAGTTTTTGGGAACCTGCTGGTCATCATCTCCATCTCTCACTTCAAACAGCTTCAGTCTCCAACTCACATGATCGTTCAGTCGCTGGCAGCTTGTGACTGTCTTCTGGGCTCTTTGGTCATGCCGTACAGCATGGTGCGATCTGTTGAAGGCTGCTGGTATCTGGGAGATTTTGTGTGTAAAGTGCATTCTAGTTTGGACATGACTTTCAGCATCTCTTCTAAAATACATCTCGGTTTAATATCTGTCGACAGGTACTGGGCCATTTGTGACCCTCTGAGGTACAAAATGAGGGTCACAAACAACATTGTGACTGTATTTACTACCTTCACGTGGCTTTTTTCATTTCTGTACAGCTTTTCTATTGTGTTTTCAGGGATAAACAAAATTGGCTTGGAGTCGTTCATCATGCAAGTTTACTGTGTGGGAAGTTGTGTTTTGTTTTTTAACAAACAATGGGGTCTTATTTGTTCACTTCTCACATTCTTTCTTCCCGGGACGATCATGAGCTCTCTGTATATGAATATCTTCTATGTTGCACGCAAACACGCAAAGGTTATGTCTGAAAGAGTGACTGGAGGGTTGAAGAGCCAAGGCTCTGCTCAAAGAGAAGGAAAAGCAGCTAAAACTCTGGCCATTGTCATGGGTGTTTTTTATCTCTGCTGGCTGCCTTTTTTTACCGCCACTGCTGTTGATCCTTTCCTCAATTTCGTGACTCCTGGTGATGTTTTTGATGCTTTGGTTTGGTTTGGATACTTTAACTCCACTTGTAATCCATTGATCTATGGTTTCTTCTATCCTCGCTTTCAGAAGGCCTTAACCGTAAACCACTCTGCAACCCTGTTTCATAAACCTGGATGAATGACTTAACAGTGAGAGTTGCTCACCTTTGAGAATTACACTGTCATTAAAAGTGAGAAATTATCATAAGTCCCCTGGGTACTGTTGTTGGCATAACACAAGCATTGCATCATAACTGGTGTGTGTATGTGTACAGTACGATTGAGTGGCATTTATGGAAGATCAAATGTGATCAATTGCTGCTAAATATTAAATTACAATTGGATATCTAATTGTACTCTATATATACAGTAGTACTGTATGGGGCACTTGATAGGTCACAACAGTGACATCAGAGACATGAGACTTAGCTTAAAACTGTTAAACAGCATTTTAAAAAGCCCTTTTCGAATTATTATCATTGTAATTTTCATGACACAAGTTAAGTTGAAAGGTTACACTGTCATTTTTTTTGCTATATTTATTGCTTTTATATTTACATAACAAAATTCAACAACACTAACATGCTATGTTAACACAAACTTATAACAAACACATAATACAATTCACAAACAAATAATCAACCAGAAAAAGTAAATAAATAAAAATATGTGTATATATGTCACATGTTCAGTTTGTTTTGTATATATATATATATATATATATATATATATATATACACACACACAGTATACATATACACATACCAATTTCACAGTTCTATTTTATGCATGTATACACACACAAACATATACAAAATAAAATAAAGTTTAAGGCCTCCTAGTACAAGACAACTTCAACATTTCTTTTATTATAGGTCTTAAAATGTCCCGTCAAATATATCTCCATTATTTTCTCCTCCAAGAAAATCATAAAGGGTTTCCAAGCATCCTCAAAAGCTTTATATCTGCCCTTAATAATATATGTTATTTTCTCCAGTGACATTGTTGCCAACTCCTTTAACCATCTCCCTATACTTGGTGCCTCTACCTTTTTCCAGTGAAGAGCTATGAGATGTTTAGCTTGTAGAGTACACATATAAATAAGAATATGTTCTCTTCTTCTCAATTAGGATATAAATTTAATATATATAAAAAATTTGGTTCAAGGGGAATAGTAACATTAATTATTTTACTTATCAAATTTTGCACTCCCTTCCAGAATTTCAAGATCTCTTCACACTCCCATACACAATGAAAGAATATTTACACTTTTACTGACTGATTTATATATACATTCATATAAATTGTAGCCTAAATCTAAAGTTCATCCCAGTATTATTTGTCATTTACCCATATATCATTATTGTGCATATGCAACATGCACATAATGCCTTATTTTGAAATGTTATTATGAATATCAGTATTTATAGTTAAGATAAATCATGGTGCACAAAGACACCATTAGTCCCTTAAAGGGTTAGTTCACCCAAAAATGAAAATTAGCCCATAAATTACTCATCCTCAAGTCATCCTAGGTGTATATGACTTTCTTCTTTCAGACGAATACAGTCGGAGTTATATAAAAAATTGTCTTTGATATTTCAAGCTGTTTAATGCCACTCAGCGGGTTTTGCATGCATCAGTCCAAAAGAAGTTAAATAAAAAGCGACCATCCATAAAAAAAGTGTCTCACACGGCTCCAGGGGGTGAACAAAGGCCTCTTGTAGCGAATCTATGCGTTTTTGTAAGAAAAATATCCATATTCATAACGTAATAATCACTTTAATGTAGCTTGCGCTCACTGTTGTCAACGGAAGCAGCTCCGGGCGGATGACGTATGAAGTCAGCTTTGCGCATGCGCCGCTCAGAAGTGACGAACGCGGAAGCGCAGCGGAAGGATCAAAACAAAACAACGGTCACTTATTAGAAGTACAAAACGAGGATTTGTAAAGAAGAATGTCAGAGAATTTCGATATACACCAAGAGGAGACTGGGTTTCCTTTGCTAAAATAAGGAAACTTTGCTTCCTTTGCTCCTGTTAACAAACATTGGTTTTCATGAGGCTCACCGGCGCATGCGCAGCGCTGAACTCATATGTCATCAGCCTGGAGCTGCTTCCGTTTACAACAGTAAGCGCAAGCTACATTAAAGTGATTATTACATTTTGAATATGGATATTTTTCTTACAAAAACGCATCTATTCGCTACAGGAGGCCTTAGTTCACCCCCCGGAGTCGTGTGAGACACTTTTTTTTATATGGATGGGCGCTTTTTATTTCACTTCTTTTGGACTGATGCATGCAACACCCACTGAGTGGCATTAAACAGCTTGAAAGATCAAAGACAATTTTTAATATAACTCCAACTGGATTCATCTGAAAGAAGAAAGTCATATACACCTAGGATGACTTGAGGGTAAGTAATTTATGGGCTAATTTTCATTTTTGAGTGAACTAACCCTTTAACAGGCATTTCATAAACTGGAAAATTTAAGTATCTTAATTAAACTTGGAAAAAAAAAATATATATTTTTATGGACAACTTCTAGTTTTGTTGCAAGTGATGTAATGAATTTGAGGCTCGAGCGGGATTCGAACTTGTGTCTCCCGTGTTTAATATTTTAAACAACACACAGCTTATACATGCTTTGATGAGGTCAGTTAACATTGGAACATATCTGTTATGATATGTTCAAATAACCGAATTTAAAATAGAGTAGCGTACTGAATGAAATAACGCTTGAAGCACTTTTTCCAACGTGTCTGTGACTGGGTATCACCATTATGTAGTTCTACAGAATTAAATTAGAAAAGGAGAAAAAGATTAAAAGTGTACCAGCATACATCATATTAACATTAAGAAAGGATTACAATGTGTTTCTAAAGGTTAATATGCAAATTCACAGTCCAGTTCAAAAACATGAATAATACAAATCCTACTGAATTCAAACCAGCCATAATCAGGCCAAATTTGTGTTGTGCTCACACAGTATTAACTAGACTTTCATAAGTACTGGAGCACAGGCCCCTCATCATAAAGTGTCCTTATATTTTAATAGTAGTATGGATATCGGGACATAATTGTAACGCAACACTTCCAATTAAAGAATTGCACTGCAAAAACAGAAACGAACCGCAAATACTCACAACACAAACAAATAAAGAAACACGCTGCAAAAACAGAAACGCGCTGCAAATGCTCACAACATAACCAACAAAAGAAATGCGATGCAAAAACAGAAACGCGCTGCAAATACTCACAACACAAACAAATAAAGAAACGCGCTGCAAAAACAGAAACGTGCTGCAAATACTCACAACACAAACAAAGAAATGCGCTGCAAATGCTCACAACACAATCAAATAAAGAAACGTGCTGCAAAAACAGAAATGTGCTGCAATTAGGGCGTTGAGCTCTCTGGCCACCATATAATTGTCTCCTTGCAGTAGAGAATCGTTCACAATCTACACGCACATTGGCTTCGTCGCTGACAAACGATGGAGGTCATGTGCAAGTTTTCTTACAACGAACTGTTGGTAAATATCACCTCATCCAACACTCTTTTTGTTTTTTGTCTTATAAAGTTACTCGTGGAAAAAACGCTGCAAATGATTCAGTGTGTGAGTGAACTCTCTGAAAGAATCAAATTGAATCACAAATAAATTCAAATCTTTTTGCAATCCGTTGGCCGATTAGATCAAAAGAGTGATTTGTTTGCGAATCTGGCATCATTAGTTTAAACAGCTGATAGCAACATGAAAGCTGAAATATTATAAAGAAAAACGACTCTCAGGTCGATATGCGCCATCATCAGTCAAGGATGTATCAGTATTTATCATGACGTATTTATCTATTTACTTTTTCTGGTTGATTATTTGTTTGTGAATGTATTTAAGTGTTTGTTATGAGTTCATATTTTACTCGGTCACAGCAGTATTTAACTGCACTCGTTCCCCAGTAAAAAGCATAGCAAGGCTTCTGATATTAACCTTATGAATAAATTGCAAATGAAAAAATTAAACTGAATGAATGAATGATTGTTTTTTTTTTTTCACCACCTGGGGTCACTCAGTGTATCACAGTTACCACAGTTACTGCACCATTTTTTGCATATTCAAATATGTTTATGGCGAGTAAGGGCGTTACCCGTTTTGGACTCTTGAGTACATATATAACCCAAACTAGGCTTCTGACTCCATATATGTAGTTTCTTATGTGCATGTACTGTATATATGATCATTTTCTTTGTATTTTGCTCTCTCTGACTGTGGTTGATTCCCTTCAGACTTATCTGTGAGATTTTATTTTTTACATTTACAAAGGAAATATTGTGTTTTGATCTTGCATATCAGATTATATCTTAGTAATGACTTCAAATGAAACTGACATTTACCCTGAGAATGTGTTTTTCTGCTATCCACTCCTGCCTGACTCCTGTCCCAGAGCTCACCGGCTCCCTGCACTTAAAGTGGCGATGTATGTTTTAATGGTGCTGATGATTCTCACAACAGTTTTTGGGAACCTGCTGATCATCATCTCCATCTCTCACTTCAAACAGCTTCAGTCTCCAACTCATCTGATCGTTCGCTCTTTGGCTGCCAGCGACTGTCTCCTGGGCTCTTTGGTCATGCCGTACAGCATGGTGCGATCTGTTGAAGGCTGCTGGTATCTGGGAGATTTTGTGTGTAAAGTGCATTCTAGTTTGGACATGACTTTCAGCATCTCTTCTTTAATACATCTCAGTTTAATATCTATCGACAGGTACTGGGCCATTTGTGACCCTCTGAGGTACAAAATGAGGGTCACAAACAACATTGTGACTGTATTTACTACCTTCACGTGGCTTTTTTCATTTCTGTACAGCTTTTCTATTGTGTTTTCAGGGATAAACAAAATTGGCTTGGAGTCGTTCATCATGCAAGTTTACTGTGTGGGAAGTTGTGTTTTGTTTTTTAACAAACAATGGGGTCTTATTTGTTCACTTCTCACATTCTTTCTTCCCGGGACGATCATGAGCTCTCTGTATATGAATATCTTCTATGTTGCACGCAAACACGCAAAGGTTATGTCTGAAAGAGTGACTGGAGGGTTGAAGAGCCAAGGCTCTGCTCAAAGAGAAGGAAAAGCAGCTAAAACTCTGGCCATTGTCATGGGTGTTTTTTATCTCTGCTGGCTGCCTTTTTTTACCGCCACTGCTGTTGATCCTTTTCTCAATTTCGTGACTCCTGGTGATGTTTTTGATGCTTTGGTTTGGTTTGGATACTTTAACTCCACTTGTAATCCATTGATCTATGGTTTCTTCTATCCTCGCTTTCAGAAGGCCTTTAAGATTCTCATATCCACTTATATATGTGGCTGCAATGACTCAAGCACCTTGATACTTGAATGAATTTAAATGTATTAAAAATAAGCATGTTAATGCTAATGTTAGAAATTATTTGGCCTGGCATGCATTTCTCTAAAGGTTTCCACAAACAGACTAACCATCTGGATTATTGAAATATTAACAAAACTAAAATATTGATATTTGGGTGTAAAAATAAAATGCTTTTTTACTGCAAATACTGGTGTTTATGTGACATGTAAAAGTTATTTTAGCTCTTAGTTAATGTCATTGTTTTTTAAAATGATTTAACATTAAAGTTATTTAATGTTATTTATTTAATGTTGTGTTTACATAACTAAGTATAAGACATGTTTTTACTCAACTATTAATATAAAAAAGTTATCGAAACATTCTGCCTTTTCAGAATTCTGTCCATAATCAGTCACCAGTCACAATCCCCGCTCTTATCCAGATAAAACTATATTATTTAGACTAAAATGCATGTTCGAGCTGTCCTAACTAAAAGCAATTTGCACTGACATATATTAAAATATGTCAGTGCCATTGTTTTGTCTCAAGATGCACACAAGTAATAATTTTCAGCCCTGCAATCAACCTTGAGTGCAGGTTTGCGTATGTCACATTTATGAAAGTTATTTAAATGTCCTAATTTAATTAAGGCCTTCTCCTAGCTTAATCTGAACCCCGTCTGCAAAACCAGGCCCTATACGCTTTTATTTTGTATTATTTAGTGTGCATTTGTCTCCATCTTGTGGACAATATTTGGACAGGGGACATTTTTTGACTAAGAATTTATGGGCTAATTTTCATTTTTGAGGGAACTAATCCTTTAACAGGCATTTAATAAACTGGAAAATTGAATAATCTTAATTAAACTTGGAAAAACATTTTCTATTTTTATGGACAACTTCTAGTTTTGTTGCAAGTGATGTAATGAATTTGAGGCTCGAGCGGGATTCAAACTTGTGTCTCCCGTGTTTAATATTTTAAACAACACACAGCTTATACATGCTTTGATGAATTCAGTTAACATTGGAACATATCTGTTATGATATGTTAAAATAACCAAATTTAAAGTAGAGTAGCGTACTGAATGAAATAACGCTTGAAGCACTTTTTCCAACGTGTCTGTGACTGGGTATCACCAGTATTACGACCAACGAAAATTATGTAGTTCTACATAATTAAATTAGAAAAGGAGAAAAAGATTAAAAGTGTACCAGCGTGCATCATATTAACATTAAGAAAGGATTACAATGTGTTTCTAAAGTTTAATATGCAAATTCACAGTCCAGTTCAAAAACATGAATAATACAAATCCTACTGAATTCAAACCAGCCATAATCAGCCCAAATTTGTGTTGTGCTCACACAGTATTAACTAGGCTTTCATAAGTACTGGAGCACAGGCCCCTCATCATTAAGTGTCCTTATATTTTAATAGTAGTATGGATATCGGGACATAATTGTATGGTGGCCGAGAGAGCTCAACGCGCTGCAAATGAAAAAAAAAACATGCAAGTAGAAAAAACACCTGCAAATTAAGAAAACATCTCCATCAATTTGACAACACATGCGCTGCAAATGTTCACAACACTTACAAATAAAGAAATGCATTGCAAAAACAGAAACGCACTGCAAATACTCACAACACAAACAAATAAAGAAACGCGCTGCAAATGCTCACAACATAACCAACTAAAGAAACGCGCTGCAAATACTCACAACACAACCAAATAAAGAAACGTGCTGCAAATACTCACAACACAAAGAAACGCGCTGCAAACGCTCACAACACAATCAAATAAAGAAGCGCGCTGCAAAAACAGAAATGTGCTGCAAATACAACACAACCAAATAAAGAAACGTGCTGCAAATACTCACAACACAATCAAATAAAGAAGCGCGCAGCAAAAACAGAAATGCGCTGCAAATACTCACAACACAACCAAATAAAGAAACGTGCTGCAAATACTCACAACACAAAATGCTCACGACACAACCAAATAAAAAAATTAAGTTTGTGTGTGAGTATTTGCGGCACGTTTCTGTTTTTGCAGCGCGCTTCTTTATTTGTTTGTGTTGTGAGTTTGCAGCACGTTTCTTTGTGTTGAGCATTTGCAGTGTGTTTTTGTATTTGATTGTGTTGCGAGTATTTGCAGCACATGTGCTGTCAAACTGATCTGCAAATACTCACAACACAAACAAATAAAGAAACACGCTGCAAAAACAGAAACGCACCATAAATGCTCACGACACAACCAAATAAAAAAATTAAGTTTGTGTGTGAGTATTTGCGGCACGTTTCTGTTTTTGCAGCGCGCTTCTTTATTTGTTTGTGTTGTGAGTTTGCAGCACGTTTCTTTGTGTTGAGCATTTGCAGTGTGTTTTTGTATTTGATTGTGTTGCGAGTATTTGCAGCACATGTGCTGTCAAACTGATGAAAATGTTTTCTTAATTTGCTGGTGCTTTTTCTATTTGCATGTGTTTTCTGAAGTTGCAGGGCGTTGAGCTCTCTGGCCACCGTATAATTGTCTCCTTGCAGTAGAGAATCGTTCACAATCTACACGCACATTGGCTTCGTCGCTGACAAACGGTGGAGGTCATGTGCAAGTTTTCTTACAACGGACTGTTGGTAAATATCACCTCATCCAACACTCTTTTTGTTTTCTGTCTTATAACATTTACTCAAGTTACTCGTGGAAAAAACGCTGCAAATGATTCAGTGTGTGAGAGAACTCAACGAAAGAATCAAACTAAATCACGAATAAATTGAAATCTTTTTGCAATCCGTTGGCCGATTAGATCAAAAGAGTGATTTGTTTGCGAATCTGGCATCGTTAGTTTAAACAGCTGATAACAACATGAAAGCTGAAATATTATAAAGTAAAACAACTCTCAGGTCGATGTCAGACAAGGATTTATCAGTATGTTAATATTTTACTCGGTCACAGCAGTATTAACTGCACTCGTTCCCCAGTAAAAAGTATAGCAATGCTTCTGATATTAACCTTATGAATAAATTGGAATAATCACCACCTGGGGTCACTCAGTGTATCACAGTTTCCACAGTTACTGCACCATTTTTTGCATATTCAAATATGTTTATGGTGAGTAAGGGCGTTACCCGTTTTGGACTCTTGAGTACATATATAACCCAAACTAGGCTTCTGACTCCATATATGTAGTTTCTTATGTGCATGTACTGTATATATGATCATTTTCTTTGTATTTTGCTCTCTCTGACTGTGGTTGATTCCCTTCAGACTTATCTGTGAGATTTTATTTTTTACATTTACAAAGGAAATATTGTGTTTTGATCTTGCATATCAGATTATATCTTAGTAATGACTTCAAATGAAACTGACATTTACCCTGAGAATGTGTTTTTCTGCTATCCACTCCTGCCTGACTCCTGTCCCAGAGCTCACCGCCTCCCTGCACTTAAAGTGGCGATGTATGTTTTAATGGTGCTGATGATTCTCACAACAGTTTTTGGGAACCTGCTGATCATCATCTCCATCTCTCACTTCAAACAGCTTCAGTCGCCAACTCATCTGATCGTTTGCTCTTTGACAGCCAGCGACTGTCTCCTGGGCTCTTTGGTCATGCCGTACAGCATGGTGCGATCTGTTGAAGGCTGCTGGTATCTGGGAGATTTTGTGTGTAAAGTGCATTCTAGTTTGGACATGACTTTCAGCATCTCTTCTTTAATACATCTCAGTTTAATATCTATCGACAGGTACTGGGCCATTTGTGACCCTCTGAGGTACAAAATGAGGGTCACAAACAACATTGTGACTGTATTTACTACCTTCACGTGGCTTTTTTCATTTCTGTACAGCTTTTCTATTGTGTTTTCAGGGATAAACAAAATTGGCTTGGAGTCGTTCATCATGCAAGTTTACTGTGTGGGAAGTTGTGTTTTGTTTTTTAACAAACAATGGGGTCTTATTTGTTCACTTCTCACATTCTTTCTTCCCGGGACGATCATGAGCTCTCTGTATATGAATATCTTCTATGTTGCACGCAAACACGCAAAGGTTATGTCTGAAAGAGTGACTGGAGGGTTGAAGAGCCAAGGCTCTGCTCAAAGAGAAGGAAAAGCAGCTAAAACTCTGGCCATTGTCATGGGTGTTTTTTATCTCTGCTGGCTGCCTTTTTTTACCGCCACTGCTGTTGATCCTTTCCTCAATTTCGTGACTCCTGGTGATGTTTTTGATGCTTTGGTTTGGTTTGGATACTTCAACTCCACTTGTAATCCATTGATCTATGGTTTCTTCTATCCTCGCTTTCAGAAGGCCTTTAAGATTCTCATATCCACTTATATATGTGGCTGCAATGACTCAAGCACCTTGATACTTGAATGAATTTAAATGTATTAAAAATAAGCATGTTAATGCTAATGTTAGAAATTATTTGGCCTGGCATGCATTTCTCTGAAGGTCTCCACAAACAGACTAACCATCTGGATTATTTAAATATTGACAAAACTAAAATATTGATATTTGGGTGTAAAAATAAAATGCTTTTTTTTTTACTGCAAATACTGGTGTTTATGTGACATGTAAAAGTTATTTTAGCTATTAGTTAATATAGGTCATTGTTTTTTAAAATGATTTAACATTAAAGTTATTTAATGCTTAATGTTGTTTACATAACTAAGTATAAGAAATGTTTTTACTCAACTATTAATATAAAAAAGTTATCGAAACATTCTGCCTTTTCAGAATTCTGTCCATAATCAGTCACCAGTCACAATCAGTCACAATGTCCTCTCTTATCCAGATAAAACTATTATTTAGACTAAACTGCATGTTCGAGCTGTCCTAACTAAAAGCAATTTGCACTGACATATTTTAATATGACATTGTTTTGTCTCAAGATGCACACCAGTAATAATTTTCAGCCCTGCAATCAACCTTGAGTACAGGTTTGCGTATGGCACATCTATGAAAGCTATTTAAATGTCCTAATTTAACTAAGGCCTTTACTTGACTTAATCTGATCCATGTCAAAAACCAGGCCCTATATGCTTTTATTTTGTATTATTTAGTGTGCATTTGTCTACATCTTGTGGACAATATTTGGACAGGGGACATTTTTTGACTAAGAAAGTGAGGCAATCTGGTAAGTCATATTGCTAATATTATAATTCAGAGCTTTTCAGCCTTGCTGCTTGTGACCTGTTTAGAATTTAGCTCTAATCAAACACACCTGAACCAGCTAATCAAGCTCTTTAGGATCACATGAAAATACACATGCAGGTGTGCTGAAGAAGGTTGGAACTTAAATGTGCAGTGTGCAGATTTTAGCGGCATCTAGCGGTGATGTTGCGAATTGCAATAAACGGATTAGCCCCTCCCCCGCCCCTCCTTTTGAGAAGCTATGGTTGCCAACAGAGGACAAAGATGTCGTCAGTATAAACAAACATTAGAGCAAGTATCACTAATAAGGTATCTGGGAGTATGAATGGGTTCCAAATTAACATTTGGGTCACATATTCAGAAGTTAGTTGATAAATGTAAGAAAGGAGTCAATGTGCTGAGGTGCTTGGCAGGAGTGAATTGTGGAGCTACTAGACATTCTCTTAAAAGGGTATACAATGCATTAATTAGGTCAGCAATTGATTATTGTAGAATAGTATATGGCTCAGCATCAACCTCATTATTAACTAAGATAGAGGTGATTCAAAACCAAGCCCTTGGAATATGTTGTGGAGCGTTTAGATCCTCTCCTGTGACAGCTTTGCAGGTAGAAATGGGTGAAACACCACTAGACATTTGTGAAATTTAGCTAAAAATGGTATATTGGACTGGTATTAAAGATCATTTTACAAATCATCCAGTAAAAAAAATATTGGAGAGCTGCTGGGAATATGAGCAGGCATATCTGAGTAGCTTTGGCTGGACAGTAGGCAAGCAGGCTCAACAAATAGGTATCAGTAATATCGATATTAGCCCCACGGTGGCTCTGCCAGTATATCCACCTTGGTTTTTTTCTATGCCAACAGTTGATTTGCAGATATTTAATTTAATAAACGAAAACAAGAAATATGTTCCAAAAGAGACAATAGTGCAGCAGCATTTAGATAGTCATTACTTTAAATTTTTTTAAATGTATACAGATGGTTCTAAAGATCCAGAAACTGGCCATACAAGTGCTGCCATTCCTCACTTTAAATATAAATCTGCAAAAAGAACTGCTAATAATATATCAGTATATGCAGCAGAGATTATCGCTATTCAGACAGTGGGTGGAAGAAATCCAACCAACAACAGTGGTAATCTGTTCAGATTCATATTCTGCACTTACAAGTATACGGAATCTAGACAAGATATTTTATTAGAAGTACTGCAAAGTTTGTACCGAATACGGCAACTGAGAATTCTAGCAGAATTTGTATGGGTGCCTGCTCATGTTGGAGTGGAAGGAAATGAGGAGGTAGACAAGATGAAACAAGCTCTTAAGCACACAAATATCGACATACATATACCCTTGAGTAAATCTGAAATTAAAGGTTTAATTAAAGTAGCTGTCAGAAAGATATGGCAAGAGAGATGGGATAAAGGTAACAAAGGGCGACATTTGTATAATATATATAAACAGGTAGGTAGGCCATGTAAGAACTGCTTATGGTAATAGAAGGGACGATACAGTTATATCTCCATTGAGAATTGGATACTCTACTCTTAATAAATCACTCCAGATGATAGGAAAACATGAATCTGTTCAATGTAATCATTGTGGGCTTCTAGAAACTGTACTGAAAAAAAAATAACTAGTAAGATTTACTTAAAAAAATTTTGGTAACAAATTGCACGAACACATTTTAAGTAAATTTTACTGCTCTAATATCAAGTACAACTTACTCACTATTATTAAGTAAAATCTACTTACTAAACTTAACATTCATGAAGAAATTAAATCTAATTGCACC
>NW_015642822.1:15606-22619 GCF_001515625.1 Sinocyclocheilus rhinocerous
GTCAGAGTTAGGTCACCCTGTAAATAAACAGACACAATTTGTGATATTAAAACAATGATCTAAAACATTTAACCACAATTTTATATTATGCAGTGAAGAATAGGTAAAAATAACAACAATAATGTTATATCATGCAAATCTATGCATAGATTTATACTTGCCTGAATATGAGAATGAGACCAATCACTCCTTCTGTATGCTCATCAGCTTACACTCCGGCTTATTCTGCAGTGAATCCAACGCCTTCCTGTTGATAGAAACATGTGTTCATAAGACTTTGCTTTTTAACCAACAAATTACAGATTGTTTGAGCAAAAGAAGAGATATAACTGACAAGACTGGACTGGAATTAACTATAAGTTGAATACCATCATAAAGAAGCGTAACAACACTTTTACTAACACTTTCTATTCACACTTTTCAAAATTAGTCCTATAAAACACAATCGCTGGTGGCAACAGGTGCTTTAGGGTTAGGTAGTATGTTAGCTTAGCGCAAAACACGACAATTAATGAGATTACTACAATGTTATTGCTCTAAAATCTCTCTATTATGTCAGTCGAGTGTTTGAAAAAACAGAAACTAGCGTTATGCTAAACTATGCAATTGTTTTAATTTAGTAACGATGTTAGCTAGCTAGCAGTTAACGTTACAACGTTAAATCATTTCCAATAATTTCCAATTGTGCTCAAGTTTTTACGTGAAAAACAGCTTTGTGAATCTCTGAACTATTGAAAACATTTTCGCTGAAACATCACTCACTGTGACCGCACGCAAGTTAACTTTAATGAGGTTATGTGATTAATATGAACGTTAGTGTACAGTATAATGAGTCAAGCAAACAAGAATCAAACTATCGAAATGCACACGGACCAAAGTATTACAAATCAGAAATCTAAAACAGAAAGGCAAACTTACCTTAAACACGAGAAAATCCAGCCATGCATCTCCTCCGTGACAAGCCCAACCGTCCCTCTGATTCTAAGCGTGGGTCCAAACACGCATGCGCGGATTCAAGCGCGCTAAACTTTTAGATTAAAATGTATTCAATATTTCTAGATTTATGTGCAATGACTATAAAACATGTAAATATTACAAGTAAATATTAATAAGAGTTACTCTTCTCACGCAGTTCATTAATTACATAAATTAAATGTGTACATTTTACTTAGAAAATTGTTGTTCTCCTTGATTTTTAATATTACAAGTAGAATTTATGATGATTAATTTAATATATTTTTAACACCACAAAACATTTTTTTTCAGTGAGAGCATGTGCTGATTAACTGTAGGGAAAGGGAAAGAATACAGTTAAAGGGGTCATATGATGCGATTTCAAGTTTTCCTTTCTCTTTGGAGTGTTACAAGCTGTTCGTGAATAGAGACAGTCCTTAAAGTTGCAAAGACTAAAGTCTCAAACCCAAAGAGATATTCTTTATAAAAGTTAAGACTCGTCCACGCCTGCCGCCGCCATGTCGTAGTGACGCTGTGTGTTTCGTTGTGAGAGCGAAACTACTTTGTCTGGCCTTCCAAAAGAGGACACAACTAGTGGTTAAGTTGTATTTACAACACTGTTCCAGAACAGTTCAACCCAAATATTTGTGTGTGTGCAACGCATTTTACGTAGGATGAGGACTGTTTCCTGGGAGAGTAGCCTACAATGCTGGTGTTCTGAAAAATAATGCTGACTCACAGCCTGTAAGTACGTTTTCATATTTAAAGAATTTGCCACTGACGATCACACACCTCAGACACCCTCATTGTCCGATCTCGTACACACGTAGAGGTCTGTCTGACTTTGCTTCTGCTTCCATTTGAATACTTACCTGCATTACTTACCTCCTGTGTTCCTCCAAGTGTCTTGTTCCTCCTAATTCCCGGATAGCTGAGGTGTGTGCTCCTCCTGTGTACGTTCCAGCTCTTGTAAAGGCAAAGACTCTGATTATTCCACTCGTCATATCCTTTGAACTGTTCTACGAACTATACACTCACCGTATCATCATCTGGATCCTACACCCGTACTCTCTGTAACCTAAATAAACTTTATTGTATATACTAACCTGTTGCGTCAGACCTCTTCCGTTACAGTAAGTATGTTTTCATATTTAAAGGATTTGCCACTGATGATTCAAACGCAAGTTTTGAGCAGTAGAAGGCGGGCCTTCATTTGATACAGGAGCTATTCGAGCCGTTCATGTCAGATTGGGGAGAGAGGTGTTGTAATAATGTAAAATATGTGAAAAATCATGTGTTTATCGAACAACCTAGTATGAGAGCCTGTTCTAGTACACCCCCAAAACAAAATCAAGACTTTGTAAAAGAGCATAATAGGACCCCTTTAAACAGTTCTCATAAAGGTTATAAAGCTCTTATTAATTTTCTGAAAAGAGCAAATGTATATAATAAAATATAGGTAGAAGGATTTTTTTTTGAATTAGCATTTCCCTTGATATCATCGCCTCACACTCAATCCCAGTAGGTGGCGGGATATGCACCAAAAGCTGGTTTGCCAACCGCCATAAAACATCAGAAGAAGAAGAAGAAGATGTCGTCATCTGAGTAGCCAGTCAAGCGTTGAGGTTTCTTTACAAAGATAAATTAAGAAATTATATGTAATTAATTATCTAGTAAACCGATATGTTATTGCGAATATTATTGTTACATATTCATCATTGTGTTAGTGTTTTATGTGCTGACTTTACCTACATTCTTGCATGCTAGTTAGTACAAGATAAGAGTAGTGAAGCAGCTAGCTAACGTAATGGTAAATAACTACGCTATCGGCTCTTGTGCAAAATAATACGAGTTGTCCTCCATTTGTTCAAATATTTCTTACTTCTACGAACGATCTCTGCTTCTAATAAACCACACAACGACTACTACTACTTCTTCATGCGTATTCAATGTAGCGACGATGCAAGCTGCCTCTAAGAACACGAGTAAGAAACGAAAAAGAACAACAGTGACTAAACGTGCTCTGTAGAGTAGTTTGTCCGTTTAGGGCTACTGTAGAAACATGGCGGTGCAAAATGGCGACTTAACCATGGAGGGGGACCTGCGGTGTATGTAGATAGAAATGGCTTATTCTAAGATAATTAAAACATAACGTGAATTTTGTAAGGTATTTAAAACGTAGTTTTGTATGTTACATTACATTTCTGTAAACATATTCTCAAAGATATTACACATTGCACCTTTAAACAAAATGCATAAGACATGGTTATACTCATACTACTTTATGAAAAGACAGAGGAGTGTTGCAACACATTTTGTTTCACTTTCTGTACCTTTCTGTACCAAGTTTTATGTTTCAAACTTTTTTATATCATATTACCATATTTATATGCTACTATCAAATTAGTTTTGAAATGTAGAACATCTACCTAAGCTGTATAAATGTCAAGTACAAATGCAATTTATACTTAAAATATATTCTCTTTTAAAAGACCAGCAGTGAAAAATGACCACAGACACATTGCAATGCTCATCATTTATTATTTCATGATGTGAGTTGATGCTCATATTCTTCACCATTTATTCAGATTTTTTCTCGGGATGTACACGTTGGGATGTACACGTTGGCATGTCAGGCATTTCTCTTGATCCCAACATGTCTTGGCATCTGCCATACACCCTCACAGCAGAGTGATCTCGTGTAAGGGTGCTGCGATTAGGATTTTTGGAGCCGATCACCGATCGTCAATCACAGGAAGCAATATCTGCACATTTTGAGAGGGAAAGAGAGAGAGAGAGAGCGCACAGTGATTCACTCACACTGTTTGTGAAATTATGTCTCACAGAAAGTCTTCAAATTACTCTGTAAGTTATTTAATAAAGAAATATGAATTGTACCTCACCTTCAGCATTATAATTATTTTACCCGCACCGGACAGAGATTGAGACCGCGCCGCTGTATGTCATGCCAAACCTCTCACGGCAGGCGCATCGTCAGCTTGAGGTCGGTTTATGACATCGGCCTTTAGAGGGACTGCCAATCAATCGGAGCACCCCTAATCTCATGCTTTGTCTTTATCTTGTGCCTTGAAACCAGCGATGACAAGGAGTTTCATGGTTCTAGAGAGAGAGAGAGAGAGAGAGAGAGAGAGAGAGAGAGATATCTTAATATAGATCTTATAATTATTCTTTGCAAAATGTTTGATGATTCTGTTTCAAAACACACAAACAACCCATTCTGAGAAGATTGTAATCGTATAATATTTTCTTAAATTTAAACACAACTTTATGCAGATGGTAATTAGTCAAAAACTAGTTAAAATTACATACAGTGGGTACGGAAAGTATTCAGACCCCCTTAAATTTTTCACTCTTTGTTATATTGCAGCCATTTGCTAAAATCATTTAAGTTAATTTTTTTTCCTCATTAATGTACACACAGCACCCCATATTGACAGAAAAACACAGAATTGTTGACATTTTTGCAGATTTATTAAAAAAGAAAAACTGAAATATCACATGGTCCTAAGCATTCAGACCCTTTGCTGTGACACTCACATATTTAACTCAGGTGCTGTCCATTTCCTCTGATCATCCTTGAGATGGTTCTACACCTTCATTTGAATCCAGCTGTGTTTGATTATACTGATTGCACTTGATTAGGAAAGCCACACACCTCTCTATATAAGACCTTACAGCTCACAATGCATGTCAGAGCAAATGAGAATCATGAGGCCAAAGGAACTGCCTGAAGAGCTCAGAGACAGAATTGTGGCAAGACACAGATCTGGCCAAGGTTACAAAAAAATTTCTGCTGCACTTAAGGTTCCTAAGAGCACAGTGGCCTCCATAATCCTTAAATGGAAGACGTTTGGGACGACCAGAACCCTTCCTAGAGCTGGCCATCCGGCCAAACTGAGCTATCGGGGGAGAAGAGCCTTGGTGAGAGAGGTAAAGAAGAACCCAAAGATCACTGTGACTGAGCTCCAGAGATGCAGTCGGGAGATGGGAGAAAGTTGTAGAAAGTCAACCATCACTGCAGCCCTCCACCAGTCGGGGCTTTATGGCAGAGTGGCCCGACGGAAGCCTCTCCTCAGTGCAAGACACATGAAAGCCCGCATGGAGTTTGCTAAAAAAACACCTGAAGGACTCCAAGATGGTGAGAAATAAGATTCTCTGGTCTGATGAGACCAAGATAGAACTTTTTGGCCTTAATTCTAAGCAGTATGTGTGGAGAAAACCAGGCACTGCTCATCACCTGTCCAATACAGTCCCAACAGTGAAGCATGGTGGTGGCAGCATCATGCTGTGGGGGTGTTTTTCAGCTGCAGGGACAGGACGACTGGTTGCAATCGAGGGAAAGATGAATGCGGCCAAGTACAGGGATATCCTGGACGAAAACCTTCTCCAGAGTGCTCAGGACCTCAGACTGGGCCGAAGGTTTACCTTCCAACAAGACAATGACCCTAAGCACACAGCTAAAATAACGAAGGAGTGGCTTCACAACAACTCTGTGACCGTTCTTGAATGGCCCAGCCAGAGCCCTGACTTAAACCCAATTGAGCATCTCTGGAGAGACCTAAAAATGGCTGTCCACCAACATTTACCATCCAACCTGACAGAACTGGAGAGGATCTGCAAGGAGGAATGGCAGAGGATCCCCAAATCCAGGTGTGAAAAACTTGTTGCATCTTTCCCAAAAAGACTCATGGCTGTATTAGATCAAAAGGATGCTTCTACTAAATACTGAGCAAAGGGTCTGAATACTTAGGACCATATGATATTTCAGTTTTTCTTTTTTAATAAATCTGCAAAAATGTCAACAATTCTGTGTTTTTCTGTCAATATGGGATGCTGTGTGTACATTAATGAGGAAAAAAAATTAACAAATGATTTTAGCAAATGGCTGCAATATAACAAAGAGTGAAAAATGTAAGGGGGTCTGAATACTTTCCGTACCCACTGTATATATAAAAGTTAATCAATTACATGTCCTGTTATGCTAATAGTAGCAGCATTAAGAACGAAAAGATCAGACCACTTTTGAATATCAATATTGTCAACACTTATGTGTTGACAATATTGACACAATATACGCAAATGAAAATTAAACAATTTAGTTTCTTCATAATGTTATCTCTCCACTCATTGCAGAAGGAAGTACATCAACAGTTTTCAGGAAACTAAGCAAAGTGCAGCTACATTTGTACCTCTCAAGAAATTGTTCTGGTGGTTTCACTTATTCACCGACATCTTCATTTCACATTTTGACCAAAGCATCACGAAATGAAAATTACCACCACCCGTCGCGTCTAATGCCTTTTCTCATCCCATAATTCTCTAAACCCTTTCAACATGCATTCAGTTGTTCTCTGACGGCAGGAGTAGTGGCGCCTGTTCATTTAGAGGAATAAAAAAAAGGGATCTTAATATAGATCTTATAATTATTCTTTGCAAAATGTTTGATGATTCTGTTTCAAAACACACAAACAACCCATTCTGAGAAGATTGTAATCGTATAATATTTTCTTAAATTTAAACACAACTTTATGCAGATGGTAATTAGTCAAAAACTAGTTAAAATTACATACAGTGGGTACGGAAAGTATTCAGACCCCCTTAAATTTTTCACTCTTTGTTATATTGCAGCCATTTGCTAAAATCATTTAAGTTAATTTTTTTCCTCATTAATGTACACACAGCACCCCATATTGACAGAAAAACACAAAAAAAAATAACTTAAATGATTTTAGCAAATGGCTGCAATATAACAAAGAGTGAAAAATTTAAGGGGGTCTGAATACTTTCCGTACCCACTGTATCTAACATAGACTCAACAAAATTCATTTAATTACTACACAATTTAAATAATTTTATTGAAAAAGCTTTGACTCCGCTCTCACTAAGCTAGTAAGATAACTAAAATGTAATTTGTTTAATTTTTTATCTGCTATATATGATCAAAAGTCTTACTGTTGTGCAAGGGTCGTCCCAAGCTGGCGCGGACCCAGTGCAAGGTAGGGACCGTGGAGACCCCCCCCCCCTTCACAATTGCGTTC
>NW_015642822.1:22882-38471 GCF_001515625.1 Sinocyclocheilus rhinocerous
GACCGTGGAGACCCCCCCCCCTTCCCAATTGCGTTCCAGGTTCGGGTTGGGGGCCCGTTCCCTCAAGCGTGGGGCCCAGTGCGGCTGCACCAGTTGCACCATCCTAAGGACGGCCCTGCGTTGTCTTTAGCAAGGCAGTCTTTGTGGGCCAGTTGCAGTGAACAATTTTAGTTGCACGCACTGCTTGTGTACTGTTCCACTGAGTCCGCTCTGGCACTCGAACCGCCAGAAAAAGATTTAATGAAGAGAGATGGGTTTGCCTTAAAGTGTTGTATGCAGTCTGGAGGTGGTTCTGGTTGTTTCCTGTATGAGAGAGAGATAGACTTAAAGATATTTACACTTATTTATTTTTTTGTCAATAAGTAAAAAAATACTTTTTGTCAGAGATTCAATTTGGATTTGATGCCTTTTGACAAGGTTCAGTCTTGGTCCTGTAGTAGGCCTAACTTTTCACAGACTGTGATGAATTAACATTGTAAATAGCAATTTTTATATTTAAATTAAAACATTTGTTTATGTTATTAGGCTACATGTCAGTTACATTTAGTTTCATTGTATTTAGTTTTTGTTTTCATTGTCTCCCGTTTTTACACTCTTAAAAATAATGGTTCTTTATTGGCTATTGATGTGCACAAACGGTTCTTTATGGAAAAGGGTTCTTTAGATTTTTAAAATGTTCTCCACACTAAGAAAATAATGGTTCTTTTAAGAACTCATTACTGAAAGGTTCTTAGGGAAACAAACAGTGCTAACGTACACTCACGGTGTGCTGTAATACTATTGAAAATCATGATCCTAACCTTTATCTCCATACGAAAGCTTTTAAGAGCATTCCTGCTCTTAATCATCTTTATGAAGGTTCCACATGCTCCAGACCAACATACAACACCTGAAAATTACATGTGGAATGTGACATTTAATTTAATATAATTTAAATTAAATGATAAATTATTCTAAAAAACACTTGTGCATGTTGTTTTAACAATATTTTATTAAATAACTTACAAGTTTTGTTGTGGGCAAAACACATGAAGATCTCTCTCCGGGAAGCTACACTCTTAAAAATAAAGGTGCTTCAAAAGGTTCTTCAAGCGATGCCATAGAAGAACCATTTTGGTTCCACAAAGAACCATTCAGTCAAAGGATCTTTAAAGAACCATCTCTTTCTTACCTTTTTATAATCTGAAGAACCTTCTTTTGCTGGAAGCCCGTTTCCGCCACTGAATAATGATAAAAAAAATTTAATTGCGACTTTTTATCTCACAATTCTGACTTTTTCTCTCAGAATTTTTTTTTATTCAGTGGCGGAAACGGGCTTCCATATGTTACAGCTGTCCCTTACTGTCAAATGTTTGTAGTTGTTTTAAAGTGTTTCTCAATACTGCCCCTGGTGGCCCTGCACTATGGCTTCCCAACCCAACCCTGCCACCTCCACTCTCACACCCAAACACTTCACATCCTAGATGTCTCCCTTATCTACCACACCAGATTTAACCCACGGAGCAGGATTGAGAAACTAAGAAATAAAAAATTATTTATTATTTAACAATCATTTAACATTATATATCTGAGAAAACAAAAGTTAATGTAAGTTATTAGACAATAACAAAGTGCTTCCAATACTTATACTTAAAAAACGTAAACTTAAAATACTTAAACTTAAAACAATAGACTTAATTGTTGAGTATAAAATGTAAAATAAATATTTGTTTGTCATCTGGTCACTAATAATTAATTTTTCTCCGTATCCAAGTCAGTTTAATCACCGTTCCATATTAATGCGCTGCTTTCATTGACGCACACAAACACACACATCACTCACACACTTGTGAACACTGCCCCACGACTTAAATAGCTTCCATGCTGGGTCACTACATTAGATTCCTCAGCAACGATGAGATAAAATTGCTGTTTTTGAAGTAACCAAACTCACAGCTACATTGTTTGTAGGGAGAGGTGCACAGACGCAGGTAATTCACACATGCAACTTTCATCCCTCTCTCTCTCTCGACAATTAATTCAAATAAATGATATAATTAATTCATTGAAATAAATGTTATCTTACTGCACGATTTGATATCTGTGTCTGATCTGAAGTGGGCAGAATGCTAGAGCTAACAAGCCATAACTGATGAAAATAATCGTAATCTTCCCCTTCCAGTCAGACATTGCGTTACAAACATCATTAACAGCTTTTAACGTCTCAATGCTGGTCCACTTCGCGTTGGGTGGTTCTTTGCCTCCATTGTGCATTAAAATCATTTAATGTACAGCTAGCTGTGGATTATCCCTATATATTAATAACTAATATATAAGAACTGTGTGTTCCAACACCACTCAGTGTAAATTATTATATATTATATATATTTTGTTTTATCTTTGGAAATATAAAAATATAGATAGTTAAGTTAAATAAGTTGATATTTGCTGAAAGTTGTGTAGCCAATTTTCTTAAATAAAAAAAAAGTGATACTTACCTTCTCTTCTTTCTTTTTTTTTTTTTGTAGTAGCTTCAAAGATCTTGGTGATTTATAAAGGATCTGAACCAATCATTCTTTGTGGGCTGTACATGGGATTTTTTTTCTTTTTGGGGGGGGGTGGGGGGTAGGGATAAGGAAATATGCCGTAGTACAAAACAAAAAGTGAAAACATGAGCCTTAAAAATTTAATTGTTTGTATAATCTTATGTAATCATTTTGATAATCTTATTAAATATTATTTTCAAGCTGATTAGGATGAAGGTGTTAAGAAAAGCACTGGTTACTAGACAAAACTTTCTAATGTAACTAGAGGGTGCCCCTTATATTGTCGTAATGCCTGTCATCATTCATCTGTGTAACCAACAAATGTCTTCAAGAAAGTGAAAGCATTCATGCTATTAGAACTACTTTAAGTTTCTCAATCACTCACTGTATCTTGCTGCAACATCTAAAACGTTAAATATGTATGTAACAACTTTACAGACTTACAAATGAATCCTTATGAATATTAAAATCGCAGCATTAATATTTTTATTATATTGTAATCAGTTGTCCTATCAATGACATTGTTTTTAATCACATTCATTAAACGCAGTTTATTTAATATGAAATAACATTTCATTCTGTTCTGTGTGATTTCTGCTGACAACGCGTTTCGAAGGATTACATATTGTTAAACAAGACTACACTTTAAAACCTTAAAATGTATAACATTTCTGTAATCGTTTAATCATTAGTTATCATTTAATATTTTTGCCATGGGACGCAAAAAGCATTTTTTCAGGCATGCTGTGACTTACACTAGAACCATGAAATACACCAAAAACGAAAAAGAAATATATATTTTTTCATATGTTGTAATTCAGAATTCATATGATCGCGAGGAACAGACCCAAATTAAAGTCTTTTTTTCAGCAATCTTCATCTCCTTCCTCAATAGTGACCGTAAGTGTCAAAACCTGCACTGACGTGCTTGTTACAAATTAAAAAATTGCTCCTTTCTGAAGCTTTACAACAGGTTTTACGGCAGTGAAATAAAATGCTCATTGGCTCTCGTCTGTGTCATCACATCTCTCACTGCTTATCAGTTTTCTGATATGTATCATAGTAATGAAGTGCCTACAGCAATTTCAGTTGCTGCTGAACATTCTTTATTTTTTTTTAGATTTTTTACTGAAAAGATTGCTGGCATTTGATCTTCATTTGTTCCTCTTTGTTCTAGTTCTTTGGTTGACTTTTCAGTTTCTTCAGCTACCTTGTGCAGCTTTCACAGTCGGTGTCTCTCTCTCTCTGAGTTAAGGGAAGTAGTGATGCAGACGAAAACTTCAACTTATGATGCTGTTCCCTCTGACTTTCTTAAAGGGGCTTTTGATACAATTGGTCCTAGTATTCAAGTAATTATTAATTCTTGCTTAGTTTCTGGCACTGTCCCTGCGTTTTTGAAGCATGCAGTTGTCCAGCCATTGCTTAAAAAACCCAATGCTAATATTAATTGCTTGAATAACTATTGTCCTATTTCAAAACTCCCATTTCTTTCAAAAGTTCTGGAAAGAGTTATCCTGTCACAGTTGCTTCCTTTTTTAAACTTAACTCATATACTTGAACCTTTTAAATCAGGTTTCACTACCAACATTTATCATTGTTGAGCTGCAGGTAGTTATTTGACATCCAGCTTTTAATATCCTCAAGACAGTCATTGAGAGGCTGCAGAGAATCTCGGGATTTTAATGGAAGATACAGCTGAGAATCATCTGCATAAAAATTAAAAGAGATTTTATATTTCCTTATGATATTACCAAGTGGAAGCATACGTATACAGATTAAAGAGTAACGGCCCCAAAATGGACCCCTGAGGGACCCCATAGAGAAGAGAGGCAGATGATGAGATAAACTGGCCAACAGACACTGAAAATGACCTGAATTTCAGATACGACTCAAACCAGCTAAGTGCTGTACCCTTTATGCCCACTACCAACAATGGCGGACTGATGACAGCTCACTCAGGGCGGGTCTGAGGTAAGACGCCAGTCCAGTCTGCGCTGAAACGCTACTGTCAATCAAACTATCGTGGGAGAGGCCTATTTTTGTGATGTCACACAGACAGGCATCTGAGATCGGCTCGATTTGAGAAAGGGGTAAAGATTTTAGTAGATAAAAAAAAACTGGGTGGATTTTTATCATTATAGGGTGGTTGTGTACACACACTGCCAACACACATTTCAGTTCAAATAACTTGTAAAAGTGCATGTAGCATCCGATGATCCCTTTAAGGGATCTAAAAATGTAAATAGTTTATCGATAAAATGCCAAGTGCGTTTATACAAATATCTCTGTGATATAAAAGATTTGTGAATATTTTATGTTTTTTAGCTGTAAATAATAGGGAGGTAATGATTAATATATGTCAAATATATGTGACGATTCAAATCGGTTGAGATGTCAAACAAATCGCGATACAATTGGAGTAGGAGTTTATATGAATGTATCTCTGAGGGGAACTGACTGTCTTTAGAAAAGTTTACGTGGTATTTTCTTTTCATCTTGCCTCTGAACAATGCATATTAAAGTAGCGTTCATAAGCGCAGCTCTGCTTTGTTTTCAAATAATAATGGGATTTCAGACGTTCCAGGTAACATGCTGACAGCACACTGATCTATGTGAAGTATGTACAATATGCTTTGCAGCTCTTTTTTTTTTTTGTTACAGAAAAAATGCAGAATGCACAGATTCCTCTGAACCAAACTGGACTCATTGTTTATACATAGGTGTAACATCTACAAAAGCATATGTCATGTTTTTCTTTATTGTATTTAGTTAGCAGTCAAATACAGAGCAAAAAACAGAGCATTGTGTAACAGTTTAGGGAATGTGAGAAAGAACTACTACTAATAATAAATATCATGTATAAGCATATATTGTGTCTGTTCTTTTCATGTCATATGTTTAAGAATGGTGTGTGAAAGCATCCAAAATGTCATAATCCACAGTGTTGCGTTAATCATGTTTAACATTTGAAAATCTTATTCAAAAGTGTTTTTCTCATTTTACAAATATACATACTGTACAATGAAACCATTTCTGATCTTCAACATTGTTGGGCAGGGATTCCCAAACATCCTAACTTCCTAATCCTAATTCCCAACTCCTCCTGAGATTAATATCTTCTGAGATATTAATAGTAACAGTAATTTAAGAACACACTTTCATGTTCACAGTTCTCTGATGTTGGTTAATAGTAACATGACGTTTAGTAAGTAAGGTTTTAGTAAGTCTTTTATTTTGACTCTTTATAGCGAATTAAAAACATAAAAATTATATTGTAGATTATATAAATATTAGTTACATTCATTAAATGTTACTATGACAAGTACAGAACAAACAAAAATTAGAGTCTCACAAATGAAATAAAAAGCTAAACACATCAAAGAGTAAAAAGCTATATTAGCCTGGGTTAGCGCAGGTTATTCTTCTTGTTTGCTCTGCTGTGTGCCTGTGATCAATCAGGCAGAACAGCTCAGGTGATTTATCATATTACACAAACTATGCATTGTTTTGACCAGAGGCGAACCAAGATGAAGTGGGGGCCCCAGGCAAAATTAATAGATGAGGCCCTTCTAAAAGAGTATTTTGTTAATATATCTTCGTTATAAGTTAGTCTGTTTGAGTATCCTGTGTTATTCTTAATTTCTTGTTTATTTTGTATATAGCCAGAGTTTCTGTTACATATATAAGCTACTGAGAAGAAAATGTTTTCTTGTAGTTAAAATGTTAATCATTTTGCATTGCAATTTTGCATTGCTTTATTCCACATACACATATTGTTTTGAAAGTTTCCTTGTCTTTTCAATTTGAGTTATATTAGCCTACCTAGTTGTCATTGATGACTAGTACAGCAGTGTGTTTACAACAGTGCTTGAAATAAACGTCTAGGCCTACAAATGTATCTGTGGCCTAATAGTAAACTTCCTCATTGTCTTCCTGCAGAAAGAACAGCTTTACTAACCGTTTTCTGGGGATTTGGGACAGCATCCAAATTCCACCATGTAGTGTTGGTGTGTGGGTAATTTGAAAACCACCCGTGTTCTCATGTTTTAATAAAATAAATGCTATCATAAGCTGCAGTTTCCTGAGTTGTGTGGGGAAGATGCATTAGGGGGACAATAGAATAAAGTGGAACTTATCACAGCATGTGGTAGTTGGATGGAGTTGTAATGCCTGTCATCATTCTTGATTAGTTACTGGTAACCAACAAACATCAGTCATATAGAAAATAATTCATGTCATTAAAATCATTTTGAGTTTCTCAATCACTTTGCATGTTCTACATACTTGACTTAGATCAGTGTGCTGCTAGCGCCTTCCCTGAAACCACATTATTATTTAGAAATACGTTTGATCTGTCACACACTTGATCAGGAAGTAAGACTAATTAATTGTCTGGGAAAGACTGTCAGATTTAATTAAACTGTTTTTGCCTTGAAAGTAATTTGCAAGAAAACAAAGCTGCAGAACAGGTCTGTGACACTTGGCGAAGGCTGTCTGTTTGCACTCCCATTTACAGTCTCTCATTGGCAACGCTGTGGCAGATAAGGATATCATTTTGTCAGTATAAACAGATATTTTTGAACCTCATATAACACAAAACAACATCCCATAAATTGTCAAGTTCTCTGTTGTTAGCCTTGAACACTTCAAGTCTGTAAAAATAGGCCCCAATGTACTGTTGTCAGGTGTGTGTGTGTGTGTGTGTGTGTGTGTGTGTGTGTGTGTGAAATCACGTACTGTCTGAGTAGGTACTACATTAGAATTTGAACTTATTTTGTGAACATTAAAAAAGTATGTTCTATATAGTATGAATATGGGTACCATGGATGAATTTGGGATATACTAACTCGCCATGTTGTTACTATCGCATGACCTACCAGCGTCAGTTGTGTCGCTTCACTGCCATTCATAAATCCTCTCCCATGGCCTCATGGGATAGTAAAGTGTCCATCGACTGCGCACTTCAGAATCCCGGCGGAAGAAGTAGGTCATCCGGGGTACTTTTCATCTACAGTATAGTAGAGAAGTATTCGATTTCGATTGCAACGTGTCTTCAGTTCCTGTCTTCTTGGTTACTGATTACGCCCTTGTTTGTATCCTAGGTTACTGACAGACACCCCTGACTTAGGAAAACAGATATTATTTTCACTAATACTTTTTGAGGACTGCTTACTTCCACTCAGAACAAAATCAATAATATGTATATCTCTTAAAGTTGGTGTGAAATGAATATTCACCCTATTTATTTTGTAAATGCATGTTTTAAATCTTATTGTGAAAGATTCATCCATGTCTAAAAAATTAAAACCTTGTAATGTTAAATAAAAATGCCACATTTTGATCTTCCAGTGAAAACTACAGATGCTACACATTTTGTCATTGCAACTTTAATTACACTGAATGCTCAGGCATGTACCCGAGGCACTGATATATTTGCTACACAAAATAAATGCAATATAGCTAGATCTAAATTTGGATCATTTATACAATCATTATATATGTTAAATCATTAAGGCATGGCATAACAGTATGACTTTCTGTAAAGCTGGTTTGAAACTCTATGTATGGTGAAAGAATAAATTTGATTTGACTCTTTAATATCTAAGGTACTAGTAACTAACAACATCCTTCAGAAAATGAAAGCATTTGTGTCTTTGGAACTACTTTGAGTTTTCCAGTCACTCCTGTTTCAAGGAATCTTTGAATTCTACATTCTTTCGATCGCAAAAAAAGATATACCAAGCATATATATACTTTAAATAGATCAGTGAGCTGTTAGTGACTTCTCTGAAAATAATTCATGTAATTTCAATCATTTTAAGTTTCTCAATGACTTTGCATGCTTCCTTGTAAAAAAAAAAAAAAAGAGCGCCCAAGCATGTTGTACAGTACATACTTGACACTGATCAGTGTGCTGTCAGAGCCTTCCCTGAAATGATCATTATTTGGATGTGCTTTTGATCAGTCACACACTTAATCAGGAAGTAATGCTAATAAATTGACTGTAGTGTGACTGTTGACTTGGTAGTGATTTACAAGAAAACAAAGTTGAATGTATAATGCTATCCTTTCTTTGCTGAACGGGTCTGTAATACCCGGAAAAGGCTATCTGTTAGCTTTCACATTGGCCCTTTGATTAGAACACATGCTTTGACACATTGAACTGGTACTGGCACGGAAGCTGTGGGTGTGAATCAGGTGAAAATGCACAAGAATGAAATATGAAAAAACATACCATTGGGCCCTTCCCTACAAGTAACTTGTAGGCTATAAATCTGATCTTAAAACTTTGTTTAATTTGTGTTTTTTTCCACTTTGAACTGTTTAGTTGTTGTAGGTTTTTTGCTATGTCAGTTTTAGTTGATGTGTTGCTTTTGGTCTTTTGTTTTATAGGATAGTGGAGGTAAGTCAGAAAAGTTAAGTGAGAATGAGAATGGCATCAGCATGAATGAGAACAGACTCACAGTAACACCAGCAGTGCTTTTGTTTCTTTTGGAATTTACTATGACAAAAAAAATTAAATTAAATAAATAAAGTGTGTAAAATGGTAATGCATGCTAAATCACATTTTATTTGCTGTTTCTTTTCAGCTAAATAAAACTGTTATTAAAAACATAATGAACATGTATATAGTAGACTGATGAAGCCAGTTTATTGGGGATTACTGTGGGAACATTTAGAAGGAAATGAAAAGAAAATACCAGAGTGATTCTCCTGTCAAAACTTTCTGACATCTGAACATGCGGCTGTTACCACAAGTACTCTCTTCCCTACAGCGACATCAAAGTGGTCAAACCTGAAGTGTGTTCTGTTTCATTCTGACTTGATAAAAATTCAAAAAAACATTATCAAAAATAAATAGAGCAGCCCACAGGGATGATTGAAAGATACAACTACAAATAACTTAAGTTCAACTTTCAAAACGTACAAAATATTTGTATTTATTTGTATTTTTGTTCAGAAATTGTGTGTTTCTGAGTTTCAAATGAAGATAAGCTGCTGAAATGATGATTTTACTACATTTGCCTGGCATGATCATTACTATGGAAAGATGTATGAAGGTCAAGTTTCAATTATGTGTCCGTTTATTCTTTCTGCGCCTCTGATGCTCGTTCAAAAAGTGTGCTGGATTTAAAGTTATCCACCGCCATCTGATCATTTGACTTCAAGTGTCTTTAAGTTTGTTCTAAGTATGCTTTCTGTATAAATCTCTACAAATGTGACACACTTCAAGATCTTTTTTCTTTTTTTTGTAAAGTTTTTTATCAGGTCCAGATTTTTCCAACACTATCTCACGGCCAATTCTTACGTGTTTTACGAGGTGGCTAATTCGTACGAATTTGTACGATTTCATTTCTGTGACGGGTAAGTTTGGGGCGGGGTTAGGTGTGGTCCTTCGTACGAATTCATACGAATTTGCCAACTCATAAAATACGTACGATTTTTCACAAATCATATAAATTTATGCGAGTGAGGTCGTACAAATTCGTACGAATTAGCCACCTCATAAAATATGTAAGAATTACCGTGAGATCGGGCTGGATTTTTCATCCCCACCAATTTATACATCACACGATGTTAATGTATTCAGTGGCACTACAATTCTCAAACCATGTTTGCCTACTGCTCCACAGCTCTGACAGCATATTAATTTTCATGATACAGCATTATAACATTTTTATGTTATAAAAAATATCCATTGTAAGGTATACATTTTACTAGTTTATGCATTTCCTGAGAATCAAACCTATAACCTTGGCATTGCCAGCACCAGGGGCGTAGTGTCTGGGTATGCAGCGTATGCACGTGCATATAGGGCTGATTGAGGGGGGACCATTTAATTAAAACGAGGGAACGAATTCTTAATTCGTGACCTAAATAAATAAATTTATTGTCTGCATGTCATGTGCAGGGCTCTGTAATTTCTTGTGTGCATTTGTTATATTGCTGTCGTAGAACTGTATACTAATAATTGGTAGCTAGCTAATTGAAAAGACTGTATCACATCTAGCTTCAGCGACACCTGCACCAGTTTAATTCTTTTTCTTTCATTTTAATTCCCTTTTATCGAAAGACTATCGAAAGTATAGCCATTCTTTCCATTGAGAATACACGAAGCCTTAAATTAAAGACCAAGGACATTGTGGATGAATTTACCGAAAGAAAGGCCCAGATCATTTGTAATAACGTTCGTATTTCGGGAAGAAGGAGGCAGGAACCGGCGAACATTTAAACACTTTAATAAAATAAACAAACACAAAATGAAGGTAAAGCGGCAGCCCCTCGCGGACGACTGCCGCACACAAAACACAAAATCAAATACAGGCCTGGTCCTCTCTCGTCCAACACTGTCGTCACTCCTCCTTTTATCCTTCCGGAGCTCCTCCGTGGGACTCGAGACCAGTGAGTTCCCACGGCTCTCGGCCCCGCCCCTCTCGTCACAGAATTAAATTAAATTCAATGAATTACAACTAAAATGAGTGAGTAGTAGTCCTTTCTTTCTCTTCTTTCGTTCTGTCTTTTTGCGTTTTGGGCGGCTGTGCCAAGAGTGTGTTTGCATTATTGCATTAAGTAATTTAATAAATATGGCAGCATTTTAGTGCCATGATATTTTTAGAATAAAGTCAAAATTACCAGATTGAGAAAGTTGTGTTATATTGCGTGAATACAGTTAATCAATGTGTTTTATTGACTATTTTCGAAACAGTGATTGATCGACCGATTAGCCTACATGAGACATTCGTTTAAGTTGTTCTGATTTTTTTCAACATGTCTTCTGTTATTCATTCATGTTTATCTCGTGCTGGAACGAACAGAAAAATAGATGATTGATTCACGTGCCGCTTGAACTGAGGTGGCCGTGCAAATGTTTTTGCATATGGGCCCGGGGCTGACTTGCTACACCACTGGCCAGCAACATGCTCTACTGTTTGAGATACAGGAATACATATTTTTAGCAATACTGCATATACAGTAAAAGTGGTGTGAGACTGTAATATAAAGCACAATTTATTGATGTTTCCTTTCATCTGTATAAAACTGGTGTTAAAAAACAAAATGAACACAAACTGCTGTGTGTGTATACTTTGAAGAAGTATATGTATAGATTGATGAAGCCAGTTTATTAGGGATTAATACATGTAAATTTAATGTTCAGTTTTGTAACACTAGATTCTGTGGGTACATTTAGAAGGAAATGAAATGAAAAGAGCAGAATGACCCTCATCTCACAACTTCATGCCTTTACTTAATATGTGACAGTATGTGATTTCTGACATCTGAACATGCCGACGGCTGTTACCACAACTACTCATATTAATGCTATATAAAGCATTCAAGTTCATTTGGCTTTTAGTTAAAATCGGTCCTTTATTTTGGGTTAAAAATTTAATGTAAAAATTTAACCCAACGGTTGGGTTAGTCCATATTTGACCCAATGTTGGGTTGAAACAACCCAGCATTTTTTAGAGTGTACTTAGTCTTTTATTGTACATTTGTCTCCATCTTGTGGACAATCTTCACAGCAAAAAAAACATCTTTTTATAAATTTGACTAATTATAAACGTAAAAGAGTCTTCGTCTCCATCTGGTGGATCAGGAAGGTACTTTGAAAGTTTCAATAAGGAAAAAAAACAAGAATTTCAATGGTAAAACAACAATAACAACAACAAAACGCAATGAATGTATCTAGTGGACTTTAGATATGGCAATCTTTCTTTGTCAGCTGATTACAAAAGTGTGTTTGAGATCTCCCAGGCCAAAAAGGGTAAGAAAGTGACAGAGAAAATTTTAGTCTTAAAGGAACAGGCACATGGGTAATTGGATTTTGGTTGGGTTAGGATTTTGGAAAGGGGAGTGGGTTAAGGTTATGGTTTAGGTTAATGACAATAAAAAAGTAGCAACTGAAGACACCTTAAGTCAAGTCAAGTCACCTTTATTTATATAGCGCTTTATCCAATACAAATTGTGTCAAAGCAGCTTTACAGTGGTAAACAGAAAAAACATGTGCTGGTAATACAAAAGGACAATAGAAAACAGTCATTTTTTCAGTTAAAGTTGGTTCATTGTTGATTCAGTGATGTCATCATCCAGCTCAGTTCAGTTCTCTTCAAATAGTGTCTGTGCAGTCAAGTCAACAATATTGTCAGAAATTGTGTCCCCAACTAAGCATCCATCGGTGACAGAAATGGAGAAAAAAACCTTGGGAGAAACCAGGCTCAGTCGGGGGGGCCGGTTCTCCTCTGGCCAGACGAAACCAGCATGGTGTGGTTTAATTCCAGGCTGCAACGCAGGTCAGATTGAGTATTTATTTAAAGTACTTATTAATATAATATATACAAACCTGTTTGGATAAATTAAATCATTCCTATCTCAAGTATTATCAAGGTTACTACTAATGAGTTTGTTTTCTAAACAGTACAGAGGGTTATAATGTGTTACAGAACAGACTGACATGAATCAAGAAAACAAATTAAAATTAAACAAATAATGATGATTACATGGATAAAATTAAGATATGAATCTCTTCAACATCTACCTACATTGTTCACATACTGTATGATGGGATTTACTGTAATTGACAGTTTGTCATTGCAGTACTGAAGCATTTAAAATGAATCGATATATATGAATCGATATCGATATATGAAAGATATGAAATTAAATCACAAGCTTCTTTTCGTGGAAATGAAAAGATCCACTTCGTTCCTACTCCTAACTCTCAGACACTGAAGATTTTTGGCCTGCTATATAGTAATCAAAAAATAGACAATTATCCAAGAACTAATTTATTTATTTATTTTTTACTGTTTAGGACCTGGTTGGCATTTGTTGTGCTGAAATAAGTTGAAACATGATTTGTTTCATTGTCTGTAATTCTCCCTCCTTTTTTTTTTGGCACTGTGTGTCTCATACTTTGGTGTTAAACTGTTACAGTTTGCCGCACTATTGGATTATGATATATGTAATTAAATTTTCACTATATGCTAAGGTTTGGGCTTTTCTAGAAATGTTCTCTGTTAGAAAGCCAGTATTAAATAGTAAAAAAAAAGAACACAAACACATTGCAGTGTTCATAATTTATTCAATGGAAATAAACAACATTTCTTTTCCACGTGAATGAACATTTTATATTATTCAAGGAGAGATTATCAGTTTGTGACTTGACTCAAAAGTGATGGTCTCATGACACTGAGCGATGCAGTGAGCTGCAGGGGGTGTCATGCTCCTGGAAAGAGAGAGAGAAAGATCTTGATATAGATCTTAGTAGGTATTTACCATTTTGTTTCTGTAATTGTGATTCAAAAATGTATTTTATATTATTAATCATTACAATGATTCTCATGATTGTGTGCCAACACTGACACTCTAACACAGACTGAACAAAAACCATGCAATTACTACAAATTATTTTATTTAAAAAAAACTTTCCTGCATCTTTCAGGCAATTATAGAATAAATAACATTTAATTCGTTTTATCTAAATACTTACTATTCCGTTGGTCAAGACACACTTTCTCTCCTGGCGTTGCTTAAAAGTAAAATTATTGCTTTCCTTGCTTTACTGCAGGTATGGTTTGTAATTTGGGGGTCATCTGAGGTCATCTGAATGTAACTTGACCCAAAAGTGACGAATGCAGTGTGAAGGTCATTCTTTTTCCCAGCATGAAAGAGAGAGAGAGAGAGAGAGAAGAAGAGAGAAACAGAAACGGGAGAGAGAGAAATGGTTATATCTTGAAACAGATCTTTACACTTATTAATCATTTTATTGAATGTTCTTCTGATGGATAATCAATTGAACTGAAAACACCTAAATCTTAAACTTTTTATTTAATATAACCTGTTTGGGTAAATTAAACTATTTCCTTAAGTATTATTAATTTAAATGTTACTAATGAGATAACAGGTCCTTTTCTAATGTGTTTTCATGAAGCTACAAAAGCAGCTGAATGCTGACAAACCAGATTCACATGAATTAAGCAGATGGCAGTTGACACAAATTCTTATGCTTAAATGGATAAAAATAAGATATAAACCTCTGGAACATCTGTCTAAATTATTCATGTATAGTAAGGATTTGCTGTATTAACAGCTACAGTCCTGAAGCATTTCATATGAATTGACATGAAAGATATGAAATGATATAAGCTTCTTTCCTTGGAAGTGATTTACAAGAAATGTAGCACACAGGTAGGGATTGCACAATGCTAGCTTTTATCACTCCTTACAAAGAAATTCCTGCTCT
Source organism: Sinocyclocheilus rhinocerous (assembly GCF_001515625.1). Classification (NCBI taxonomy): domain Eukaryota; kingdom Metazoa; phylum Chordata; class Actinopteri; order Cypriniformes; family Cyprinidae; genus Sinocyclocheilus; species Sinocyclocheilus rhinocerous. The sequence goes on from NW_015642822.1 coordinate 37,652, forward strand.
CACAGTCATCTTTGCGCTTTTGCAATCAACAAAATCAAATTGGGAAAGTCAGTTAAGATATATTTGGCATACAACAGTCATCGCAGTTGTATGCAGTTACAACCTACTATTGGGAATGATATAATGAAGTTTTCATTGTAGGCTGAGATTTGAGTCATTTCTAGATTTACTGCCTATTCCAGAAAATGATTCAGTTAGAAGGACAGTGTAGTTTCACTGACAGGGAGGCCTTAGTATGCTGGAGAACAGTACCTTAAAGGGTTCACCCAAAAATGAAAATTCTGTCATTAATTACTCACCCTCATGTCGTTTCAAACCCGTAAGACCTTCGTTCATCTTCGGAACACAAATTAAGATATTTTTGATGGAATCTGAGAGCTGTCTGACCCTGCATATACAGCAACACAACTGAAATGTTGTCCAGAAACAAGCAAGGAGATTGGTAAAATAATCCATGTGACATCAGTGGTTCATCCGCAATTATACGAAGCTACGAGAATACTTTTTGTGTGCAAAAGAAAAAAAAAAGAATTTATTCAACAATTCGTCTCCTCCCCCTCCCCCTCGTTTTGGAGAATATCCACTGAACGCAAACAGCGTATGCTATACTGTGTCAGCTGCGTCACGCGGCTGCATCCTTGCTATGTTTCTGGACCTTGATCGTGGTAGTATCCTTGCTGTCTAAGGGAGGGTCAGAGAGCTCTCCGAATTCATCAAAAATATCTTAATTTGTGTTCCGAAGATGAACGGAGGTCTTACGGGTTTGAAACGACATGAGGGTGAGTAATTAATGACAGAATTTTAATTTTTGGGTGAACTA
>NW_015642822.1:38481-50192 GCF_001515625.1 Sinocyclocheilus rhinocerous
TTATACGAAGCTACGAGAATACTTTTTGTGCGCAAAAGTTTTTGTGTCAGCTGCGTCACACGGATACGCTGTTTTCATTCAGATCAAATCACAGCAACGTAGGAAACAGATCCGGTGTGACGCAGCTGACACAGAACAGCATACACTGTTTACGTCCAGCGGATATTCTCCAAAATGGCACGTCAAAAAGACGAATTGTTGAATAAAGTCTTTATTTATTTTTTTTTGCGCACAAAAAGTATTCTCGTAGCTTCGTATAATTGCGGTTGAACCACTGATGTCACATGGATTATTTTACAGATCTCCTTGCTACGTTTCTGGGCTGGGAACATTTCAGTTGCGTTGCTGTCTATGCATGCACAGACAGCTCTCAGATTCCATCAAAAATATCTTAATTTGTGTTCCGAAGATGAACGAAGGCCTTACGGGTTTGAAACGACATGAGGGTGAGCAATTAATTACAGAATTTTCATTTTTGGGTGCATTTCTTTTAATGCGTGCGCTGTCGCCCTTTCTATGTATTAATCAGTCAAATCATGTAATGTGAATGTCCTACAGTCTTGCTCGAGACTAAAAAACGAGTTGAAAGCGTACCGAGCCGCGGAAGAGACACTGTTTCTCAAGTGCTTTCCGCGAGCGCGATTCGAGACGGAGTGAAACACGGACAAATGCGTTTCATTCATTTGTTCATAACCACTCATACCCCACTCCACCACCCAGTTTTGCGTAGGGCCCCCAGAAGTCTAGGATCGACACTGGAAAGATAAGTAATAGATTCAAAACCTTACCTTCAGTGTAGGCAACTACAAAGATCACCTGGGATGTTTCGGTGATTTATAGAAGATCTGAGCCAATCATTCTTCGTGGGAGTTTCTTTGGGAATGGAAATGAGTAATGTGAAACCTATGATTATACTGAGGTGAGAGAATGAGGAAGTTGTACAGAATAAGAAGTGAAAATATTAAGAGCTATTTCTACACGACCTGACCCTTAAAAATGAATTAGTTGGTCTAGCATAATCAGGCTGATTTAGTCTTATTAAATAACATGTATTTTAATATTATTTTCTAAAATTAATTGGTCTAATTTAGAACATTAATTTAAAACATTTTACTGTAACTGGATAGTGTACCTTATAATGTTTACGTTTAGTTTATTATTTTTGTTATTATTATTATTTTAAATAACAGCAACAAAAACATGAACAAACACTGAACGATTGTCTTTTTATGAACTAACATTAACACAGATTAATAAATGTATTGTTCCATGTTCGTTTGTATACCGCGCGCAAGGTTTATGCGCATAGTCCAAGTCTTCTCCGTTTTTAGTGTATCTCTGTGGCAGAATTACAGTGCCACATACTGGTCTGGCATGTGTAGGCCTACTACATCGTTTTGTGTCGGTTTTGTGGTTTCGTGTGGACGCAGATATTTCTTGAGACGAGAGGAAAAAAAGATCGGATAGGGAAAGCTCTGGCTTCGTGTGGACGTAGCCTAAGTGTTCTGTTTTGTTCAAATTTGAGAAACATTGCTTTAAAGCATTATCAAAAAATAAACAAGCCCAGGGTTGAGTGTAAGATTTTTTCCCAACTGTAACACAACCATAAATAACTTTTAGAACTATAAAATATTTTTTGATACCGTTTCTCGAAGTGTGATGGATTTTTAAAAAAAAAGTGAACCAGTGCCATCTACTGTTGACGATGCAGGATTTTGATTAACACTAGTGTGCTGTATTGAAAATGTCTACAAATGTAACTTTCTGCCAAACTCTTCGCCAGCTATTTTTTATTTATTTATTTTTTCGTAAACTTTTTATTAGACATTATCAAATCAGGTTATGGATATTTTATATAAAATGATAATCCTTAATACATGTGTTTCAAGCATGCAACGCATCAAGGAATATTAGGAACACTAAAAAGCCAGACATGATGGAAGACGAGGCGCGTTCTCGTGACGGCCGACAGGCACACATGTGCAGCAAATCATCCGCTCTTATACACAGTAGCAATATTTCAGTAAAACAGTAGCAATATTTCATTTACATTTACATTTAGTCATTTAGCAGACGCTTTTATCCAAAGCGACTTACAAATGAGGACAATAAAAGCAGTCAAAACAAACAAAAGAGCAACAATATACAAGTGCAAATGACAAGTCTCGGTTAGCCTAATGCAGTACACGTAGCAAGGTGTATATAAATATATATATATACACCTTCACACACACTCACTCACTCACTCACTCACTCACTCACTCACTCACTCACTCACTCACTCACTCACTCACTCACTCACTCACTCACACACACACACACTTTCACACTTTCTTACAAAACACCCTATCTCTAATATATCAAAATGTAGCTCTTTATTTTCACCTAACTCGCCTATTTCTGATTTTATATTTTGTAATGGGTCGAAACATCCTTGTAATTCAATTAAAGCAATATCGTGGTTTAACGGTATGGGACAGTTTTCTGGGAAGACTCTATGGCCATTATATATTAAACAATATTCGTGAGTTGGGAAAAGGACATAAATATTGATTTTTTCGTAACCTTCTACAACATGTTTGGCTGTTATTATAGTGCCAGACCTGTAATAGAACCCCAGTCCTCTGCTGATCCAACCTTTCTCAATATCTGACGACCAAACTAAAATGTAACAGGGAAACCTGTCTGATAAACATCTGTCATTACAAGACATAATCTCACCATTTTCAATAACTAGTGGACCAGGTGTAGATTTGAGCCTTTTTAAACTATCGACTAATGTTTTATCAGAACAAAAAGATGACTTAAAAAATTGTATTTTTAATTCATCCCCATAATGAGTTTTTTTTCTATTAATCAATAATAATAATCCAATTTCACACATTTTTGAAAAAGTATTTCTGATAATATTGTCCATTGTATATATCAGGTCTGAGAAAACAAAACATACTTTATGTTATTAGGCCATACTGAAGTGTTGGCAATACATATATAGACTTAATTATGATGTATAATAAATATTTGTTTGTTGTCTGGTTATTAAAGTTGTCTTTTCCATAGAAGGACTGCATTTAATATTAAACACCACTTATTATAAATCATTATCTGTTTTATATGTGTATATATATATCCATCCTAAAAACATATAACAATGTAAATAAAGTTCTTGCTTAATTCACTAAAACAGAACAAAATTAATATTCTCCAAAAGTTGTAATAGATACAGAGCCGATCCTCCCTATACACAAAATACGCAAGCTGCGTAGGGCCCCCGAAGAACCAGGGGGCCCTCTTTTTGAGGAAAAGGGCATCATCTGGACGGAGGAATGTGTGCAGAATACAGTCAAGTCCTAGTCGTTTTGCATAAGCATCATTCCTGACACGTGGTGCGCAAACCACAGATGATTCCATTGTGAAAGCCACCGTCCTCCAAGCAGATTTACAGCTATTTCTGACCGATGCGAGATGGTAATCACTCTGACCGTCCAAATGGTCGCCCGTGGCTGTTTGCAGGGCCTGATCACTCTCTTTGCCATCCACAGAGGGAGCAGTGTGCGTTCGTGGAAAGAGAAACCTTAAGCTGACCTGTGGAACACGCTTCACCAATTAGCAGCCTTACTACAGGATCAAATGGAATTGAAAACATTCACTGACGAGACTGCCGTGCATCACAATGGTCCATTCATGAAAGCCCCGGCTGCTGCCTTTTTTCCCTTCGTTCTTTCTTTCATTATTTCCTTTTTTATGAATGCAACTAGAACCTGACCTTTCTCTCGCACGCAGCTTAGGCCGGCTTTATGAGTCAGGCTCGGGGTTTGGAGAGGTTTCACGCTTGGCGCTGGTACAGTCCACCCTGGTTTTGCACCTGAGATGCCGCACTCTGCCGTTTGGTCAGCGACGATGTACTCTGGCCGCAAAAAACACAACGTGCCGGGTGGGTTTGAGCATATGTTTGAATAATACATAGTAAAAGTCAGCCGCTTGACATTTAAAGACCCCATGAAATCAGAATTAGAGTTTTGTGGCTGTTATTCCATGACTGTTAGCTTTGAGGCCGTCATCTCGAGCTTTTTAAAATCTTTGTCTTCTGGAAAAACAAACCCAAAATATCATACTCATCCTACACTTTACAAATTTTGTCCCTTCTGTTAATACCACCAGTGCAAATTGCAATTCATGTTCATGGTTGTGACATAGCGTAGTCTAATGGCATGTTTTGTGCAACCCAAACTTCCTGATTCTATAGGAAATATGTTAAGACATGGAAAAACAGGGTTCTTTAAAGGTGTTGTGATTGATTTCAGTTGTTTTGATAACTTCTGTCATGTTGCTAACTTCAACTGCACACTTTTTTAGAAACCAAATCGTCCAAAGATAAAGTGAACTTGATGTCAGCAGAAACTCATGACAGTGTTTATGATTTTTATTTGCTGTTTAAACAGATTTGGGGGAATATGGTAAGAAAATCTGATATTTGTGGTAGGGATACATGATATATCAGTACCATATTGATTATCGATGTGTGTGTGTGTGTGTGTGTGTGTGTGTGTTTTATTGTGTCACCAAAAACAGATTTGGGGGAATATGGTAAGAAAATCTGATGTTTGTGGTAGGGATACATGATATATCAGTACCATATTGATTATCGATGTGTGTGTGTGTGTGTGTGTGTGTGTTTTATTGTGTCACCAAAATTGGATAGATAATGGCCTGATTTTCCCTATTTTTACATTTACACTACTGTTTAAAAGTTTGGTGTGAGTGAAAACAATTAAAGATATTAATACTTTTATTCAGAAAGGACACATTAAATTGATCAAAATTGACTGAAAAGACAATGTTAGAAAAATTGTAATTTCAAATAAATGCAGTCTTGGTGAGCATAAGAGACTTCTTTCAAAAACATTAAAAATCTTACCAACCCCAAATTTTTGAACAATAATATATTTCACTTTTGCTATCATCTAACACTATCATCTTAAACTTAATCTATTAAGACACTAGTAATCTAATAACACGGTTAAATTTAATCTCTAGCAAATCTCAATTTTTTATACTATACAATTTAAGGTGATGCCTAATTTCTCTTGTAGCATTTAAAATGATTGTTTTTAGTTTTTAGTGTATTTAGACAAAGTAGCATAGAATTATTTTATATCGCCATAACATGAAAATAATGATTGGCATCGGTCAGAATTTTGTTGTGCATCCCTAGTTTACTGTCAGTCTGAATAAAGCCTCAGATGTGACTACTTTTTTTTTTTAAAGGAAATCTGGCAGATTGCCTAAGAAATGGTGATAGAAAATGTTTATAATGTATATAGATATACAAGTACAAGAGTTATTGGACTGGATGGTCTCTGTGTCTGTGTGTTGACCCCTCTATAAATGGCCTTTCTGTTTCCATAATTAATTGTTTATTTGTAAAGGTGGGACCTTTGTCGGTTCATTAAAGAGGCAAACCCATGTCTCTGCTTGTAGATCTTTCCATCGGAGCTTATGAAACCGTTACTGAGGCCAGGTGTATCTTAAAAAAAACAGAAAGTCACACACACATACACGCATTCACACACGTCACCGTCTCCCTCCCCTATGCACTTACACACACAACATACACACACACACACACACACACACACACATGCACAGATTCAGGAAAAAAGAAGAAATCCAAGGGCCGCATGCATTTTCAATTAACTCCGTCCGCTCGTGGATCTTAACTTTCCATCAAAATCAGCCAAGTCCCATAGCCTCCGCTCGCATGGAACCATCTGATATAAATATATCTTGCTTAGAAAGCCATAAATACGACTTGTCATACGCAAAGACCGACCATACCTTTCTCATCGCCCATTAAAGATATAGAGCAGCTCTGGAAAGGGATATCACATGTTGAATTATCACAGCTACTGTTTAGCAGCTTACAGTACAGAATGGAGCCACTAGTGTTTTATATCTCTGTGGCCCAGAAACATGAACGATATGGATGAACAGGCCCATATGTTTTGATAGAAATAATCTGCCAGATAGATTGCGGTTTCTCCCTCCTGTATATGTCTCCCCCCTGTGAGCTAGACACGTTTCGAGTGTGCTGAAGATAAATATAAGTAAATGTAGTTTATGCGATCTGACAGCCGCTCGTGAGGCGTAAAAGCCAAGCTCGTAGTTTATCAACAGATGTGTTGCGCCGGATGTGGTCTAAACACAAAAACAGTCCTGGGTGTTAACAGGGAGTGATATTATTTCAGCTGACGGAGTATGTCTGCCAGAATTGTCATCTAGGGTTGTGTGATTAATTCAGACTTGGTCTCAGCTCAATTGCACACAAAAATATCAAGAGCTGGTTGAATTTGTCAATTCCGATCTGATTTTAAGGTTTTTCAAGGTTACAGGTTTATACAATGAGCACTTTTTACAACAAGCAAGTTTTCCAGGTTGGTGGCGTTTGATCTTTAATTAAAATAAAAATTTATTTTCTTGTCACATTCAAATTGGTTGTCATAGTAACGACACCAAATTGTGGTGATTCAGCACTTTGTACTGTACCAATATTTTAAATTGGCCTTTGAACTTAGCTTTATTGCATGGCAAAAAAAGCCTTACTTTGCCAAAGCACTGACAGAACATTGATCTAATGGCGTTGTTGAGCGCTTCAAATGCACTCTGCGCTCAACATCCTCATGGAGCGCTCTGATCCAATGGCATACAGGCATCTTCAGATTGACAGTACTCTAGCCCAATGATGTTTGGGGATCCAGTGGGGGTGGCAATCATATTTCAGGGTGGTCGTGCCACTCTTTTGTCACAACCCTGCTAAAATATAGTGCCAGTACGTGCGCTCATTGGCGCCCCCTCCAGCTGGTGGCACCCTAGGCGACCGCCTAGCTTGCCTATGCCTAGAAACGGTACTGCTGACGGGAGCGGCTCCAGTGGAGACTGGATCTAAAACTTTCAGATGACACACAGCTCATTTCTTCGTCACTGTAAGTTACTGAAACCACACATGAAAACATGCAACACACGGTAGACACGCGTTTGTGCAGCAGAGTGGCTCACTCTAGCACTGACGTGACAGACAAGCAGTTGTCCAGTCCTGTTCTGTTCACACAGCGTGGGTTTTCCGAGAATGCGGTTGTGAGTCCTGAAAATTTACAGGTGTGAGTTCGGTTTCAGAATGCATTTGTCACGCCCGTAAATAACCGTACTGTGTTTGAACATAACCGTATTAAGGACTCAAATACAGGACTGACAACCGTATTCTGCTGCTGTGTGAACATGGCCAATGATTATTGTAGGAAAAAAACTATAAAAGCTATGTTTGTACAATCCAATCATACAATATTACACATTTTCGCCATCTTGAATGGAGTTGTCATAAGAGTATTGAGTTTTTTGTTTAATATTTCAGTTTTTCAGTTTAATATTGTGGAATAAACTATTTCAGATCAACTCGGTCCTTAAAGGAGACATATTATGCCCCTTTTTACAATATGTAATATAAGTCTCTGTGTCCCCAGAATGTGTCAGTGAAGTTTCAGCTCAAAATACTCCACAGATCATTTATTGTATTATTTTGAAAATGCCTATTTTGAGTGGGAGCAGAAACACGCTGTTTTTCAGGCCTGTCTCTTCAAATGCAAATGAGCTGCTGCTCCCCACCCCCTTTTCCAGAATAGAGCTGCCTTATTTCAGCTCATACCTGCTAAAAAACATCTGTTTTGGTTCTGATTATAATGTTTACCGCACTGAAATCATGCGTTTTAAACCATTTGAGTCTAAACTTCTGATATACGGTTTTCTGAGCGCACACATCTAAAGCACACGGACAGAAAGCGGCTGTCACACCCACTGCTCTCTTGTCGCCTCTGAGGCTGGGACTCTAAATAGTGTTCTGTGCTCGTCTGTGCAGCCAAAGACAGAACAGTTAGCATGTTTTGCTCAAACTTTCGCCATGGTATTACACCGTTGTCGCTTGCGAAATCAAAATGATGGCGGCGTGGGTGGAAACTTACAGATAAAGGGGCAGTAATATTATAATGAGATCCCTTTGCAACGTCACCAAGGGAGCGACATCAGACGCGCTCATTTTTTCAGACGCTTGCAGAAAAAGGCTTACCAAAACAAAGTTACTGGGTTAATCTTTTTCACGTTTCCTTGGTTGGTAGATGCACCGGGGACCTGATTATAGCACTTAAAACCTGGAAAAGTCAGATTTTCATGATATGTCACCTTTAAAGGAGACATATTATGCCCCTTTTTACAATATGTAATATGAGGCTCTGGTGTCCCCAGAACGTGTCTGTGAAGTTTTAGCTCAAAATACCCTACAGATCATTTATTATATCATTTTAAAAATGCCTATTTGAATGGAAGCAGAAACGCGCTGTTTTTTCGTGCCTGTCTCTTTAAATGCAAATGAGCTGCTGCTCCCCACCCCCTTTTCCAGAATAGAGCTGTGTCATTACAGCTCGTACCTGCTAAAAACATCTGTATACGTATATGTAAAGTCGGCAACACCAAAGCTCCAAAAGTATCAAAATATTTTTTTTTTTTAAAAACTCTAAAGATCTAAAGGCCTATAAAGATTGGGATATCAGTGTTGTTCATTTGTCTGATGAAGAGCCTGCGTGCTCGAAACGTTTCACGTATACCATAGGAATGAATGAGAAATGCCATAAGCTAAATCCCACCTGTCGCAAAAAGTCAGTGACTTCTCTTATAAAACGGCATTTTTTTCTGTGTAAACTCTAAAAATAGTTCAATCCAAAAGTATAGCTTAGTGTAAAACATGTTGGAGATTAGGTTGTTGATTCATTACATGATAAGCTGTTTCCTCTAAAAAGCTGTCTATTCAGCGTAGTGAAGCCTCTCCTCTATTGATATCCATTAAAAAAAAAACGGCCTCTGGTCTCCTTTCCCATCTACTGGCAAACCGGAAGCGTTAGCATTAGCCGTTACGCTTTTTTGGCTAAAGGTTACAGGCTTGCTTTCTAGTGGCTTTGCTTGTGCCTTGTTTGATGTCAAGGCAAACCTTGTTAGTTGTCATAGTAATTAATCAGTCGGACCTGTTGCTTGTTAGCCCTTTGTTCTCCTGTGTATTTATAGCTCTTGTGTTTCTCTTGTGCTTCTCAGTTGTTGAATGTAATGGTGCTGTTCTGCTTGTGGTTTTGTTCCTTGTTCCCAGTGTTCTTCATTGTTTGTTCCTTTAGACTTTCCATTAAAAATCATGCATTTAGATCCATGCCTCAGCCCGCTTACTCCTGCTTCCTGCACATTACATTATTATTATTATTAATAATAATAATAATGGATGTTCTTTGGCAACTAGCTGACAATTTTTTTTTAAATATATATTTATTTTTTATTGATTTATTTAATTTATTTATTAGTTTATTTTATTTCAAGTATTTTTTTATGGTTTTACTTTAGTTAATGATAGAAACCCTGTTACAGGGTAAGATACTGCTATCCATAAAGTTTCATAGTTACAGCTCATAGGTAGGGCCAAATCAGATTTGTCCTCTAATCCTTCCCAGGATAAAGAACATAGAACGGCTTTGTTGTAAATATTTTTTCCATGACTTGAATCATTCAACAGGACCTCTGCGTTCCTTCCAAAGATCTGCTGAAATCGAGACGATCCTTTTTGTATGCTTCAAAACATGCAAGGTCTCCCAAATCCAGCTATCGTATTTCTTTTTTAACGTTGACGAATTTGGAGCGTGCGACTCGATCGTTCTGGATCGAGTTCTGAGCTGCGAGACTTTTTATACGATGAATCCGATGGGAACCTGCTGTAAAATCACTCAAAATGACCAGTCTGTCTCTATTGCTGTTGATTTTTTTCCCTCTTCTGGTCAGACAAAAATGTCATGTTGAGCAAAACCTCTCACTTTTTTTTTTTGGCTCATGTGGGACGGCCTATTTGTACATGCTTAAACAAATGAGAGGAGCAGCTGTGCAACTCTGGCCTATCCATGCTGGTGTTGTGCGATTAAAAATATGCTCTAGTAAAAGCCAGACTCTCTTCTCCCAAAATATATGGCTGTTTCTCTGGCTCTGAGGTCCTCACCGTATTTACAATCAGCCTTCCCTTCACTCAGACCCTAGAGAGAGGAAGAAAAAGGAGGAGTTTGGAGAACGAAGGAGAGAGAGAGACCACCTATGCAGATGTTTTCCAGACATGGAACATGCTGGATGCCAAGAAGCACCTGTTGAATTGCAGATGTGTTTTTTCATTTCCTCAGATATAATTGGGCAACACACATTGGCTTTCACAAAACAGGGTGTATAAAAATCACATGCGTAAAGGAAATAACTTCAGACACGGTTTGCGAAAATTTCGAAGACGATATGCGTTGATGTGATTTCAGCCGAGCTGCGAAATGGCATGCACATGTCGAGAGGTGAAACGAAGTGGCGTGATGCTTTTCATGCCACGTTTATGACACAGCTGTGTGAATCAAACTCGCAGGGTGTCGACTGAGGTGTTTCCCAAACTTTCCTCAACATTTCCAGATTTACAGCGCTGTCTCTCGCGCACTCTCTCTCTCCAGGAGACCCGACAAGTCTCTCAACACAGGAAGCTCTGAATCCCGTTTTGGGTCGCGGTGAAGATACAGCAGGTCCACATCAACACAGAGACACAGGCGGCCTCTGTGACGGCCAGCTGCATGTCTGGAATAGAAGTCATCTAATTACATGGAAAAGATGGCCACCGACCGCCAGCAAACAAACAGAGTCCCTCTCACCTGTCGCATGACCTACTTCATGATGGAAAATACCGCTGGGTTGCTATAAAGCACCTTATTTTATGGGCCGAAGCAAGTTTATTTTGGTTATACAATTAGGAACTTAAAGTACACAGTATCGTAAATCAGCCTTCATCCTAGATATGTAGAAAACTGTCCTATGTACAGGCCTTTGAGGCCCGTTTTCTCTTGGCCTAACATACTATTTGAAGGCATCTGCATTAGGGCCTTTCGCACCGCTTTAGTTCCAGAACTAAATGTACAGTACTAAAAAGGTTTAGGTTTTCTTCAAGGAAAGAAGGTGAAGGAACAATTCAAGCACCTGTAAACACCAACAAAGACTTGAAGTCAGGATTTTGTGGATAAATCTCAGAAAATCTAAGAAAACTTATCCCAACCCCAAATCAAAATCTATTGTGCATCTATCTATCTATCTATCTATCTATCTACATATACACACACATTGTGTGTACTGAATAAAGAAATGTGCTTTTAGATTTTTTTGCTTTGTAACTTTTAAGCATATTTTTTCATCATCACAGTGTGTCTGGTTGTTTATTTTTTATGAATTTAAAGTTTTATTTTTCAATTATTATTATTATTATTCTCATGAAAATCTCTTAAATAACTGGTAACACTTAAATCCTTTATATAAAATATTATAAAAGTAGTTTTAATGCATTAATTATGCCTTGTAATGCACTTTATAATGCATTGTATGATCTTTTGAATAATTGCAACCACAGTTATAATACATTATAGTACTTATTGTTACACCTTTAGAAAGTATTATGCATTAAACACTTGGCAAGCAAACCTTAAAATATTATAATGCATTTTAACGTTGTTTACAATTATTTCTGAAAAGATATTGACAACTGAAAGACAACTGATTTGTTCAAAAATCTATCTATCTATATGTGTATGTGTGTGTGTGTGTATATATATATATATATATAT